>NC_088295.1:6989916-7289916 GCF_032854445.1 Liolophura sinensis
ACTGTGTTTACACATGTCCAGCATTGTGCTGTCGTTTTACCATGACTCATATGGTCCACATATGTAGATCTGATTGTTATCTACATGTATTTATTTATGCATTCACTTACATTTATATGTAGTTGTGGTTTTATTGTATGATTACACATGACTGCAAGTATGCTGTTGCATAAGGTCTGCTGTTTGTAGGTCTCTTGTAATCATTTGTTACCAAGAGTCTATAATACCTACAAACGAGCACATGTAAGCCAGATTTTGTGATTTTAAAACACCTGAGTACCTGATAATGGCTTAGGGTATTAATCAGTCAATGATTACTGAGAAATGGGGCTAAAGTTTACCTCATATTAATGAGCCAGTCAAATTTCTGATGTAAATGGGTTCTTTAATATGTGAAATGAATGTTACTTTCTTTTAAAAAGTTGTTTCCACTGTTGGTGGACAAATTTCTCTTGAAATTTGTGTCCACAAAATGAGACACACTCTCAAATGCTCTGTGTCTTTTTTTAGATATTGCCTTTTATTAATGTGTAAATGCAATAAGAAAATCAAAGTTATATTTTGTAGGTGTGGGCGAAGTGGTTGCACTATCTTTGAATGATACAAAAGAGTTTTATGAATTTTAGTTCTTAATGATGTATTTGTTAAGAACAAAACTTCCCAGGATTATTTTTTAACAGTGATTCACCAGATTTTTATCAATATTGTCCCTTGTACGTGATTTTGATATCATGTTCTTGAAACTGTTCTCTGGGAATCATGGGCTGTAGATGCTGTAGATAACGGCGTTATCAGCTCAGAGACCAGGAAATGCAGCTGGTGTTGGCAGCCAGTAACCCGAAGGGGGTACAGAATGTGTAGTTATAAATGCAGGATTTTTTTTTGTGGGGGGGGGGGGTGGAATTTACAGCCGGATATTACAGGGAAGTGGTAATCAATCCTGGAACGGTATTAGAATTGATCTGTTATGACAGTCATGACAGTTTATGAGTAAGTTTTTAATTGATCAATTATGATATTACTAAGTGATATTTATGAGAAATGAACAATATTATTTTGACAAGGAGATTTAGTTGAAAAATGTGATTCTGATTTGATATTTTAATTGACCCTTGCAATATCAAAAATATGTTTATACACTTGCATTGCGACATCTGTGTTCGAAATTTGAATTTTTGTTTAATTGAAGATGTGCTTTGGGGCTGCTTTCATAGAACTTGGTCACTCAGATTTCTGCTAACTTTTGTGTAATTGGAAAAGTCTGTGGGTTAAAGCACCAATAGGCAGCAATGATGTGCAAAAAATCTTACTAAAAAACTGATTCACAAAGTTTCCTTGAAAGTGGACCCAGGTAAAAGACCACTGGTCAGGTGAAACAGGAGTGTGGGCATTGGTCAACTAACCGTACTTGTGTAACGGCTGGTTGGATAACACACCTGTGCAACAGCTGGTCAGATGGTACATTTGTGTGACCTCTGGTCAGAGATGGTACATTTGTGTGACCTCTGGTCAGATGACACACCTGTATGACCACTGGTCAGATGACACACTTGTGTGTCCACTGGTCCAATGATTCACTTGCGTGACCACTGGTCAGATGATATACATGTACCTGACAGCCACTGATAACATCACACACCTGTGTGGGCACTGGTCAGATGACACACCTGTGTGGACCATTGGTCAGATGTACCTGACGACCACTGATCAGATAACACACACACCTGTATGAGCACTGGTCAGACCATACACTTGTGTGACCACTAGTCCATGACACACTTCCGTGACCACTGGTCAGATGATGTACATGTACCTGACGACCACTGATCAGATCACACACACCTGTGTGAACAATAGTCAGATGATACACCTGTGTGACCACTGGTCAGATGATACACCTGTGTGACCACTGATCAGATGATATACATGTACCTGACAACCACTGATAACATCACACACCTATGTGAGCGCTGGTCAGACGATACACCTATGTGAGCGCTGGTCAGACGATACACCTGTGTGACCACTGATCAGATGATGTACATGTACCTGACGACCACTGATAACATCACACACCTGTATGAGCGCGTGGTCAGACGATACACCTGTGTGAGCACTGGTCCAATGACACACTTGCGTGACCACTGGTCAGATGATGTACATGTACCTGACGACCACTGATCAGATCACACACACCTGTGTGACCACTGGTCAGATGCTACACCTGTGTGACCACTGATCAGATGATGTACATGTACCTGACGACCACTGATCAGATCACACACACCTATGTGAGCAATGGTCAGATGATACTCCTGTGTGACCACTGGTCAGATGATACACCTGTGTGACCCCGATCAGATGATGTACATGTACCTGACGACCACTGATCAGATCACACACACCTATGTGAGCAATGGTCAGATAATACACCTGTGTGACCACTGATCAGATGATACACCTGTGTGACCACTGATCGATGATGTACATGTACCTGACGACCACTGATCAGATCACACACACCTGTGTGACACTGGTCAGATGATACACCTGTGTGACCACTGGTCAGATGATACACCTGTGTGACCACTGATCAGATGATACACCTGTGTGACCACTGACAGATGATGTACATGTACCTGACGACCACTGATCAGATCACACACACCTGTGTGACCACTGGTCAGATGATACACCTGTGTGACCACTGATCAGATGATGTACATGTACCTGACGACCACTGATCAGATCACACACACCTGTGTGAGCAATGGTCAGATGATACACCTGTGTGACCACTGGTCAGATGCTACACCTGTGTGACCACTGATCAGATGATGTACATGTACCTGACGCCCCACTGATAACATCACACACCTATGTGAGCAATGGTCAGATAATACACCTGTGTGACCACTAATCAGATCACACACACCTGTGTGACCACTGATCAGGTCAGACACCGACGTGACTTTCATTATTCTTCTGTGATGGCAAAGGGATGGCTGACTGATATATTTGTGTGAGCTGAAGGCGGCTATTTTAATTGACAGGACTGCATATCAGTATAGTGCTTGTGTTGTGCATGCACACACCTTGGGGTTCAGTGATCTCTCCAAAGTGTATTTGCACTGTATTCTACGCAGATATGTACGTGTCTATAAAACGCCAGCACACAGTACACCCTGGTGTATGGGTTTACCCCTGGCAGTCCTGTTTGTGTCGGGATTTGCTCAATGTATTCCATTAATTCAGGATGTGAAAAGTCAAGTGACATGACACAATAAGGTTTGTTACATAAAAGTATATAATTTACGTTGTATTTTACTTCATCTTAACTATTTTCTGCGATTTGTTTGGTTGTATCCTATATAATATTGATAGCCTGAGTGTTTATTTGTCAATATAGTGTAATCATTAACGTCACTGTATAAGGCTTCATGCTTGTTCCTGAAATGCCGTATTGTGATTTCGCAGAAGAGTAAGGAATTTTACTGGTCGTTACACCGTTCATTTCAGGGAATTAAGTCACACCAGGTTATCATGAATCGTCCACTCAAGTTTTACATAACAACACACACACACACAAATATATATATATATATATATATATATATCTATATATATTTGTGTGTGTATATATATATATATTATATGTATGTATGTATTCTCGTGAATGTTCTATTACTGGTAATCGTGCAGATTTACCGACAATGCAGGAGAAAATAAATTACCACTGAGTGGAAATCGTATACGATACATTTGTTGTGCTCTTTACTGCCCCCCCCCCCCCAAATTCACACTTCTCACTTCTATCAATGGGAATGGTGCAGGTTGGGCATTAATTATGGGGAAGGGAGCGGGTGTTGGCCGAGTGGTTAAAACTGCTTTGTGTTCAATCGCAAAGACACGCGAAGCACGGATTCTCCTTTTACCGTTCGTGGTGTCTTCCGAAGCATGACGTTCGTTGAAGACCACTTGTCCGACGCTGAATATGGTGTGCATATCTTTTCCAAGTAAATACCCAAACGTCGGTGCATGGTTAACCCCCGGACGCTCTGGTTATCACCACTCATAAAACTGACAACCATAGTAGAAATGTAAAACTATATATTATATGGCCGTAATACATCAGTAAAATAAAGTATCATGACTGGGCGGGTTATATACATGTATAGAAAAGAATTTACTTCACCCCCCTTTAGTTCATTGAACAAACAAGAAATGACATGTGTTAGACAGTCTATTATGTGACGCAGTACATGGTCGTTCATTGAGCAGCTGGTCCGATATCTACGCATTGATAGTACCAGTTACCGCTTTGTTCCGCTTCTGGGAGCGTCATGCAACACCACTCCCTGCAATCCGTGTACGATATCGCCTTGCCCCAATTCTCAAGGATATGCAATGCGGATATTATATTCGGTTCCATGCAGGACCGTGAGGAATGATTGGTTGGCTGTATTTCGAGATACCGGCTGACCAAAAAGCCATATTTGGGTGCCAGTGTGTCTTTGTACAAACCGCACTTGTACTAACTTTCAGGGAATTTTGTTCGTTACAAAGTTGTCCTGAACATTGTCTTTTCATAGAATGGATGATAACAGCTTTGCGACACATCAGCATTATTTCACTGATAATTACTCGTAATTAGAATAAGTGTACGTATAGACATCTTCTGGACAGGGTTAAACTTTTCGCACACTACAGAAGTAAACGGATATACTTACTATATATCTCACTGAATGGGTAAAGCCTATAAACAGGATTACTACACAGGAATGGCTGTACATGGGACAAGCCAACCTGGAAGCCCTCAGTAAACTGTTACTTGTGTTAAACACGTATGCTTTTGAGAAAAATTGCATACCGAATTAGGTTTAAGCATTACTATTCTTTCAGTGTATGTACGCCCCGGAAAATAATTATGTTTTCTCAGTTCGCGGTTCTGTTGTACTACTGGGAGCTGTCGGTAGACCCTATATGTGGATAGTTTCACTGTATTAACGGCGATTTATAGCTCAGCTAATATTTGTCTGCCTGCATATTTAATGAGTTTGGAACGACACAAGACATTCCCAGGTTAGTAGGTTATTTCGAAGAAATAACCAGACAAAGCTGTTTCACTTTCGGTTTGAAAAATTGTAAAAAATCTTTATTTTTGTCTATTATATACTTGTATCTATTTTTAGAATGTTTATATATATATATATATATATTAGTCACGAAGATTATAATGTGTTCATTTGAACAGAAAGTTAATCTGTTGCCTGTGTGTGGCTAGAATATATATTATAACATAAGACTGTGTGATATTGGACATATTCTATTTTAGTATAATACAATATTTCTGTTGAATTTAAAGATATGTGTACTTTGTATAGCCTACTTGACAAACTAGACCTAATATGCAGCAATCGCAGATTAATATGTTGCGATAACAGAGTATATTCTAGCAATACTCGAAACAAAAGACTTTCTGTTAAATTCAACGACTATGTTTTGAGAGTAAACCCCCTTCCTGGAAGCTACATGTAGACTGTGTTTAGGCTACATTTGTGCATCTTCGGAATTGTATTTATAAAGAGCAGTATATATATATCTTTATAGGCCTACTGGTGCCGCTGATTTTGAGTGCAGGCGTGATTTCCCTATCTTCCCTGTTCCTGTTAACTCGTTTGACATGAAAAACCCTGCACGTTCAGTCCTCTGTACCTGAGGTATAGCCAGACACAGGACGACACATGTCCGTTAACGCCAAGTAGGCCTTCTAACGGTACGAATAATAGGTCGAAGAGCACGTATCAGAAATTCCCAGCAATAGTGTAGGTTGATCTGATTCTGGTAATTGTGAAAATCGAAAGTACTTGCTTTAACTACTGTATCTACTCAATGCAGATTAATCTCTGAATTTTGATAATGTCCTTTGTCTTGAAATTAATAACCCGAAAGTCCACAGGGCCTATTACCGGTAGGCCTATTAACTGCGTATGCAAATGCTTATATACTCCACATACATGTTAAATCAAGAGGAAAAAACTTGATTAACTTTGTATATGACCACTTCTTTATGTATTAATGGGATGTTTCAATGCCTCTGCTTGTAATTACATGGATATATAAAGCCGAGTCCTACACAGGCTTAGTCATCAAGTTATATTGTCTTTATAATGGCTCTACATAAAATGTTTGTCCTCCACACATCTTCTAAATGCCATGTAGAAGTTATGTATGTATGTATATCGGTTATACTAGTAATTTAATTCACATTAAAATTTACTATTGGCTTGATAAGTGTAAAGGCGAACAGTTAAGGATGCAAGGCCACACCTCGCTTCCCTTTATGCGGTTCTACCTTTTCTGAAAGGAAAAAGCAATGAGACCTGTTGCGAAATAATTTAGTGATAAAAATGAAAAAAATGTGATCCATCGGAAATTTAAAGAAAAACCACAACAACAAAAAAAAAGAAAAAAAATTCTACGAATTTCGAAAATCGGATATGTGTGTAAATAGCGGGGTGCCTGTACGGGCAATCCTTCATCCCGCATGTGCAGAAACAAGGGTGTATAACTGAGAAGTCAGTTTTATATCTATATAAGGATCCATAGGAAGTGAATATTACTGGTTACCGTGCTTTAACATTAGCTTTCATTTCTGATCTGTTCAGTGTTTTGAAGAAATAAACGTAATCAGGTAACTTGAATCTATCTTTACAAGTACATGCGGAAACTAGAAAAATCACGGAAAGAAGGTTTTATAGACCTACATCCGCTATAAGTTGTTGGGAGTGACATCAAAATGAAAATGTGACATTTTATCATGCACGCATACCAAACAAAAAAACGGATAAATTCACCCCCCCCCCCCCCAAAAAAAAACTTTCCTTTAATTACGCAAAAAAGTAAGGAACTGCGTACGTATAGGCCGAGTTCAAGAAATCCCGTCTGAAAATGTTGACATATTTAATTGTGGAAATCTTCTGCTTTTGTTAAATTGGATACATACAAGTTATGTTATGATTGCATAAAGTACGTACTGTACAGGCGCGTAATATTTCTTGAAAATATCAGTATTTCCATCCTTATATATGTGTGTAAATTGAAATAAACTTTGGTGATTTTTATAAGGGTTAACGTCCTGAAATGTACAGTGAGCCGTTTTCAACAAACTGGTAGGCCTTTATCGATAACAACCACTTTGGTTTTATTTAACATACCGCTCAATCACACCACGAAGGATTTATATTTTACCCATATAATCATATGGAGAGAATAATTACGTTTTCAGACACTTTATTTCTCGTACAGTAACAGACATGTTACAGCCTATATGTAAGTTCAGTGAAAAACGTCAAAGGCTTAAAACAAATAAATATATGTGATCATTCTGGTATATAGGCCAAAGCCAATGTACTTGAGATATTGAACTTATTCATCTCCGTGAACATATGAATGGAGTTAATGCCACGTGTCTTTTTTTTTTTCTTCTGTTCATCACGCCAGGTAAGAACTTACGCAAGTCTCTACGTGGCTTCAACGGGCCGTTCGCACAATTGGCCCATCAGAGATACCGCGTCATAGAAGTAATATGCAAGTACGTCACATGACCAGCAGGGGGATTCCCCGAAAATAAAGTCGGTCACGCGTTCGATTTCTGTGTCACTGGCTTTCATTTCTCGGAACTGCCTAGGCTAGGTGCTCAGTATGTAGGCTATTACCGTTAACAACACCGCCTGGTTCCAGGAATGGGAGTTCGTAGAAAAGCAAAACATGATTAAGGTTTATAAGTGGGCGAGCAGTAGTACACAGGCAGTTCTGTCGGTAACCTCCGTGATGGAATGTTCAAGACCATTAGAGCATAGAAGTTTACAACGAAATTTTGCACTGCCAAGCCGATGGACATGAGTTGGTGACTGAACGTAACAATTAGAAGGGACCAGCTGTACATTTGTGGAGATATCACATGATCCATGTGGCCATTGCCCGGGGGGTCAGAGTCAGTGGAAGTTAGCAGCTCGAAGGTTCCCTCCCTGCTTCCATATGTGTGTTCAGGACCAGTCGCACTGGGGAGAGGGGTGCCCTTGTAAACTTACGCCTGTTGTTGTTGTCGTCACCGCCTTCTATCGGCCCGTCCCTGGGGATTGTGAGGAGCCAAAGAGTGGGCGGGGTGATCCGTTAAGGATGCTGGGCCCACCTTTACCATCCTCTGGTCAGTGTGTTCGGACAGATCAGTCAGATGATTCATATCATCAGTACACCACAGATAAAGACATCGAAAGGATTACCAGTAACTGGGAGGAGCTGAACATGTGTTGTTATTATTATGGTGGTCTGAGTAGTCCTCAGGCAAAGCTGTTACTGCACCATTCCAAAGTGGGCACCTTCTTAATACGTGACAGCTCTGACCCCAAATACCTGTACTCATTGAGCCTGAAGACAGAACGAGGTACTACCAGTGTCAGGATAGAATATTCCCACGGAACATTCCGTTTAGATTGTGAAGATCGATTACGTAGTAAAATGCCCCGCTTCATGACAGTGATGCAGCTGATTGATCATTATGTGAAGCTTAGTCAAAGTGAAGCCTCTAAACAGTGTCGCTGGTTGGAGAGCTCAGGGAGGCGGGACGTACCAGTCAAACTGACCAGACCTAGGATGTTGTCGCCTCCCTCATTACAACATTTGTGTAGAGTAACAGTAAACACTGTGGTGCCATCAGTGGGTAAACTGCATGAACTTCCCTTACCTAATAGTCTCAAGCGTTACCTGTCAGAGTACCCATACAGACACTGAGCAGGTCAAATCCCATGTGTAACATGTACTTATGTGTGATAACCATGCCTGAGCTATATTTGTATAACAGTGTGTTATACAAGTACATGAATGCGTGATCTGTGTTATAGAATTGTGTGAGGTTCCAGTGTTATAGAATTGTGTGAGGTTCCAGTGTTATAGAATTGTGTGAGGTTCCAGTGTTATAGACCTGTGTGAAGTCTGTGTTATACAAACTGTATGAGCTTCTTTGTGACAGGATTGGCTTACTATCTGGGTTCTCATATTGGGACACATCACAACAGGCAAGACAGTTATTAGATAATATGAGCACAACATGTGATATAACTGAGGTGCAGATTGCTGCCTCAAATTCATGACCTATGACCTCTAATAAAGTGTATTTATTTATAATACCTATTTTATTTCTGGTAAGCCAGATTCTCAGGGTGTCTGTATTGACTTATAGATGGCTACATGTACTTGTAATGTACATGCAAACTGACAACACTTTCTGATGATGGCCATGTATAATTACCTGCCATATTTTGTTCTATCTAGTTTATCTACATGTACTTAAATAACAGTGAATGTATTCAACCAGTTGTTTTAAAAGCAGCTAACTTGCATTTCAATTCAGTGTCTGTATTTTTTTCTTCCTTGCGGCGAATCCTGTCCTGCAGTCAGATCATAATCCGATGATGCTGACCTGTCTTTCCCTTATAGGAACATATATGTTTGCTTAGGTTTTAATGTCATACTTAATACATTTCAGTCACATTTATCTGATTGGTTTTTACGCTGTACTGAAGAATATTTCACCTATATGATGGCTGCCAGCATTATGGTGGGTGGAAGCCGGGCAGAGGCCATCCACAGGTTGCTGCCAGACCTTCCCATGAGTTAAAGTCACATGACGACAAGGAGTTATTATGTGTGTGTACATACACTGCATCTTCTTGTGGCAGGGCGAGTCCATGGTGCCAAGGTGCTGCCACCAATGAAGTATTATGACGAAGACACCAGACATGACATCCCATGCAGTCACGTACGGACACCGAGCCAACCAGTCCTGTTTCCTTACTGTAACCTCTCAGTGTTGAATGCTATGGGAGGCTCAGTGTGCAGAGAAACAAGTTATAGATAGGTCTCGGTCAAGTGACAGTAATAACTTTAATGACTTTAATAACTTCTGTCATTTTTAAGTGACCTTTCCTGCAAGGCTGGCATTGAACCAGGGTTTGATTGTGCTACAGCTGACCCCTGCGTTGTGGTGTAATGGTACAATATCTGTAACTGTTCTGTTACCCCTAGGGGAATAACACTACATATGTAACAAGTAGGCCCATATGTAAATAGTGTCTGCCAAGCCATGGATTTCAGCATGCAGTGTATTTTTTCTGATGCCAGTGTTTCATTTTCATGACACAGATGTTTAATGCTGGAAAAAAAAGTAATGTACTTGTGTATTTATTTGATTGGTGTGTAAGCCCACACTGGAGGATATTTCCCATGTTACATGTATGAGAGTAGTCAGGGTTGTGGATTTAGTGAGTACACAGAGTGAAGTACTGACAAACAGGCACTGTTGATCACAGCAGGTAGAGCTGAAATCAAACCTGCCATGTTGTAGGTAAAGGGATTGTCAGGTGCACTGAGCTGCCCAGCACTTCAACAGTCTAAAAGAACGCCTTGCAAGGATGAGTTACAAGTCATATTAACAATATTTACTAGGGAACAGATTTCTGTCTGTATGTGACAGGATTTATACTCTATTTCCCATGTCCAATGGGTTCCACATTACACAGCACTGAGGGCAAACAAACAGGAACATCTCCTCAAGCACACACAATCTCAGCTGTAGAATGGTCCTTGATGTCTGTGAAAGTGCTTGGATTTTGTTGAAAGAGCTAAGAGGCCTTGAAAGTCCTTGAGAAAGATTTTATTTCAGGATAAGTCCTTGAAAGTACTTGATTTTTCAATGCTAAATATCTTGTTGCATTAATATGTTTGAAATGAACTGATATTTATTTGACTGGTGTACTCATTTCCTTTACATAATGACAGAGAGCATTATGGTGGGAGACTAGCCAGCTTAACCCGGGAGGGGTGGGGGGGGGGGGAACCCTCGTTAACCCACAAGAATTGAGCCAAATAAATACATTACCAAACAAAACATCCATTAATCTCCAACTATCAAGGTTTGTACTTGAATTTAATGATTCTTAAAGGGAGCGTAGAGCCAAGTTCTTGTGTATGCATCCACATACATTGGAAATAGGTAGTGCCAAGTTGTCCTATATCCTTGACCATACATGGGAATTAAGTAGTGTCAAGTTGTCCTATATGCTTGGCCATACATGGGAATTATGCCAAGTTGTCCTATATGTTTGGCCATACATGAGAATTAAGTAGTGCCAAGCTCTCCTATATGCTTGGCCATACATGGGAATTATGCCAAGTTGTCCTATATGTTTGGCCATACATGAGAATTAAGTAGTGCCAAGCTCTCCTATATGCTTGGCCATACATGGGAATTATGCCAAGTTGTCCTATATGCTTGGCCATACATGGGAATTAAGTAGTGCCAAGCTCTCCTATATGCTTGGCCATACATGGGAATTATGCAAGTTGTCCTATATGCCTTGGCCATACATGGGAATTATGCCAAGTTGTCCTATATGCTTGGCCATACATGGGAATTAAGTAGTGCCAAGTTGTCTTATATGCTTGGCCATACATGGGAATTAAGTAGTGCCAAGTTGTCCTATATGCTTGGCCATACATGGGAATTATGTAGTGCAAAGTTCTCCTAAATGTTTGGCCTTGCATGTTTTAGTAGTGCCAAGCTTAGGTACAGTAGTGCCCAGTTCTAAACTATTATTACACAAATATGTGACTTTGGTGGTACCCAGTTGTAATATATTATTACACAAATATGTGACTTTGGTGGTACCCAGTTGTAATATATTATTACACAAATATGTGACTTGGTAGAACCCCCATTCTAATATATTATGACACAAATATTTGACTTTAGTAGTGCTCAGTTCAAGTATATATGTACGTGTTCTCTTGTATGATACATAGACATGAGATTTTGTGCCAGGTTCTCTGATATGGTTACCCAGACATGAGAGTTTGGTTGTGCCAGTCTCTGATATGGTTACCCAGACATGAGAGTTTGGTTGTGCCGTTTCTCTGATATGATTACCCAGACATGAGAGTTTGGTTGTGCCATTCTCTGATATGATTACCCAGACATGAGAGTTTGGTTGTGCCAGTCTCTGATATGGTTACCCAGACATGAGAGTTTGGTTGTACCGTTCTCTGATATGGTTACCCAGACACAAGAGTTTGGTTGTGCCAAGTTCTCTGATATGGCTAAGCAGAGACGAGAGTTTGGTTGTGCCAAGTTCTCTGATATGGTTACTCAGACATGAGAGTTTGGTTGTACCAAGTTCTCTGATATGGTTACCCAGACATTAGAGTTTGGTTGTGCCATTGTCTGATATGGTTACTCACACATGAGAGTTAGGTTGTGCCATTCTTGGATTTCGTTACCCAGGCACAAGAGTTTGGTTGTGCCATTCTCGGATTTCATTACCCAGACATGAGAGTTTGGTTCTGCCAAGCTCTCTGATATGGTTACCCAGACATGAGAGTTTGGTTGTGCCAAGTTTTCTGATATGGTTATCCAGACATGAGAGTTTGGTTGAGTCAAGTTCTCTGATATGGCTACCCAGACACGAGAGTTTGGTTGTGCCAAATTCGCTGATATGGCTACCCAGACATGAGAGTTTGGTTGTGCCAAGTTTTCTGATATGGCTAACCAGACACGAGAGTTTGGTTGTGCCAAGTTCTCTGATATGGCTAACCAGACATGAGAGTTTGGTTGTGCTCAGTTCTAGTGTATGATTACACAGACAAGGGAGTTTGGTGGTGCTCAGTTCTCCTGTATGATTACACAGACAAGGAAGTTTGGTAGTGCTCAGTTCTCCTGTATGATTACACAGACAAGGCTGGGAGGGATGGTGTCGTGCATAGACAAGTCTGGAAGAGATGGTTTGGCGTGTAGACATTTCTGGGATGGATGGTGCGGTGCATAGACAAGACCTTGTTGAGAGGGATGCTATGGTGCATAGACAAGACCTGGCTAAAAGGGGGTGAGTGAGTGAGTGCTTGGGGTTTAACGTCGTACTCAACAATTTTTCAGTCATATGACGACGAAGGAATCATTAGGGTGCATGTACGTGTAATGTGCCTCCTTGATGCAGGACGGATTTCCACCGCTCTTTTATTTAGTGCTGCTTCACTGAGACGACTTACCGAAGGCAAGTAAGCCGCCCCGCCCGAGCCATTATACTGATACGGGTCAACCAGTCGTTGCACTATCCCCTTCATGCTGAACGCCAAGCGAGGAAGTTACAACTTCCTCTTTTAAAGTCTTAGGTGTGACTCGATCAAGGATTGATCCTGGATCTACCGGTCCCGACCTGGCTAAAAGGGATGGCGTGGAATGTAGGCAAGGGTGGGAGGGATGGTGCGATGTGTACGTTAGGCTGGGATCGATGGTGTGGTGCATAGACAAGGCCTGGCTAAAAGGGATGGCGTTGTGTTTAGAGAAGACTGGGAGGAGAGGGGATTGTGTAGTGTGCATAGAAGGCTGGAAGGGATGGTGTGGTGTGTAGAGAAGGCTTTAATCATTTTTTAAAAATAAAATATATTTGAATAAGTTTGCTGTGGTGTCGTAGTGGTCAAATTTATATGAAGACAAAGTTTGACGTTCGAGGGACTGTTGTACATGAAGACAAAGTTTCACGCTAAAAGATGGTTCTCAACGAAGACAAAGTTTTTCTCTTAAACGCCGGTTGTCGACGAAAGCAAAGTTTTACGGTAGATGATCGGTTGTATACGAAGACAAAGTTTACGATCAAGGGTCGGCTGTACATGAAGACAAAGTCCCGCGTTAAAAGGGCAGTTCCTTGACACAATTTCACGGTCACAGGACGGTTGTACGTAAAGTTAAGAAACACGCGGATGAAACAACAGTGCTGTCAAACCCTGCTATGTATAAGGCATAGACCCAAAAACAAGAGAAACATTTTGTCAGCTGATCCTTTCCTGATGTGTACACGGGCGCTGGTGAAGATGCGAGTGTATGTGGTATGTCAGTGACGGGGGTGGGGCAGAGAATTATATTACACATCACCCTCTGTATGTCGTGTTAGGATTTAGATGGAGAGGAGGGCATTGGAGACGACGCATACAGTTTTCTTGTGTATATGTAACACTATATTTAATGTAATGACATGTTGTCAAAGAGTATTTACACTTTATGTTAGTTAGCTTCATCTTTTTAAAAACAAAATGACGAAACGACACATGTTTTTTGGCTCCACCCCACCCTTAAAAAGGCGTGGTTATGATACTTTGCTATTATTATTAGGGCCTAGTAGCCTACTATTATTTTGGGCGGTTGTTACTCATATACTCGTCAGCTGATTGTATGATTGCTCGGCACCTTCAAACTGTTCATATACAGGAGAAAAGGCGTTTGCAAATGTCAACACATATTTCGTGCTCGTGCCGTTAAGAGTAGTGGGGACAATTGACTGTGGCGTAAAAATCTGGTAAAACAAATGTCATTGACTGAGGTAGCCATGGTAGACATGGTAGCCATGGTAGCCAATGTGTCCGAGAAACCGGTGATTGGCCACATCTGGACCCTGTTCCTAGTCTATAGACAGACGTCTCTTCTTCAAGTCAATCTGGAGTGGCTCTATACTTTAGTTAGTAGCAATATGTGCGCCATCGTGCATTAAACCGGCTCTGACGTGTGCATATACGGATGTCAATCGCTTTGCTCTTACGGAACTATTTCCAATAAAATGGCGGAAGTGATATGAAAAATGATATACATTAAGTATTAGGCTACAGCATAAATTTGGGTGTCATGATTACATATATGGTAGTGTGGTAAACACAAGGGAAAGCCCCAGTTAAGCACTTATCAAGTGGCTGTCACCTGGTGCAACATAACAATGATATTCACAGAGGCCTATCCCTTATCCGACGTCACTCCAGATGTGACTATGCTGTGTACGCATTCTTACAACCATTCATTACATCATCTTATATGCGGGCCAGTCTAGTTAACGCCTTAACAAAATTGAAACCTTTCTGATTGGTCGATCGCCTTCAGCAGTGAAGCGGTTTTGTGTTTTATTACATGGTAACATTGAACACTATATATGGCCTCATTCGCCGCACGGGATACACAGGGAATATTCCTAGGAAAACCACATTCTCTGACAAATACACCCATACGTCAGAAGAAAGTAGCAACTCTCGCAAACACGCCCGTTGGCGTATTGTTAGTGCTTTGTGGAAAATATTATATATGCGTTTATTTGATTAACTATATTGTTTTCTTCCGTAGGCCTACTGAAGTATTGTTAACGCAGATGACCGCGTTTGAGTACATACACATGAAGCGTGTAAAGGCGTGTGTTTAACAGGATTTGTCGTTAACCAGTCTGTGGGTGGCATTTTGGCGATTTCAGGATCTAGCCTAAAGTTGTAACCCAAATAAAACTTACATATGCAGCAAATCGATTACATTTTTTACTACTCATGAAATGCGGTGGTAGTACAACCATAGCCGAGCTCGAGCATCCAGCTTCAAATATTTTGTTTTGTAAGAAGATTAGTATTCTGAACTTTGGACCAAAATGAATTTGTGAATTCTGTCCCAGGAATTCTGTTACTTGGACACTTTCGGAAAACCTTTTCACAATTTGTTTCATTCGTAGTCTTAAATGACGTGACCTTATAAGGTAGCCTATTTAATACAGATCCCGGGGGAAACCCACGACCATCTGCAGGTTGCTGGCAGACCTTCCCACTTACGGCCGGAGAGGAAGCCAGCATGAGCTGGACTTGAACTCACAGCGACCGCATTGGTGAGAGGCTCCTGGGTCATTACGCTGCGCTAGCGCGCTAACCGACTGAGCCACGGAAGCCCCTAAATTACAGGAAATCTACTGTTTATATATATGTCATGTATAGGCAGGTAGAATTAAACCTGATCAAGCATGTAAATCTACTCTCCCATGACAAGTACTAATGCAGCACATGTACCTCTGTATATTCGGACGGGGTAATCATTCCTGGAAATGCCATTCTGTCTACATTGTTATGTATCTTACCCATTCAGTTCACTTCCATATACGTAAACTTTATAAGTCAGTAGGCCTATGTACTTTTATGTGGGGGCAATACAAGCGTTTCATAATACACACGTCACCTGCGCTAACACTATGTGCGTCTGTGATAGGGGTACACGTACATGCACATACATATGTACGCTGTATATATATACATATATGCAAAATGAAACAATAGGCTTACGATCAGTTTGATTAAACCTGTATGTGTGTAAGTTAGTCTGGTGTTCAAGGCTAGGATTTGGGCTAAGTAAGCAGTTAGGCTAGAGTTTGGACTGTATAAGTAAAGTATATGTATGTTCTTTTGTAATGTTTTGTGATACCGGAATGTTGTATATAGGTTTCTGAGTACTCACGGGGCAATGCCTTTGTCAGAACTACAACTGTTACGATTGTATAACGTGGAAGGATGCCGCCTGGTGTACCGGTATATATATGTTATGCATGAATGGCTCGTACATTTCTAGGTTAAGTGCACACTTGACGTATGTAGGCGTAGATCAGTGTACGGTTATCTGAGCATGTATTGCTCAACCGAGCCTTCAGTCATTCTTATTTGTAAACTAAGTATTGTCAGACACTTTAATCTGCCATACGCTACAGTTATCGATGTTGCGTTTACAGGTACAATTTGAAGTAGCTCATTGTACAGTTTTTGGACGCCATTTCCTATTCGGAAGAAATTTCAACTGACCCATAGTTTATTTTCTTTATAGGTAGACTACAGTTTTACTACTAATGTAGTCATGAGGTGAACATATTAGTTTGCAGTAGGCCTAAACGTATAGAAATTACCTGTACAGTTTGCAGTTTTATCAGTTGTGCCTTGCCTTTGTGCTTGCATCGTTACTAGTAACGAGCTACCTTTGCGCTCTCAATTTCTATACTTTACAGTGTTTATGCGTTGCCTTTGTGTTTAAAGTTTTACTAACTCTATGTTTATTTTGCTTTTCAGTTTTGCTATTTCTGTGTTTTGAGATTTCATGTTGCGTTTGTAGTTTTACTATTTGTGTGCTGCGTTGAATGTACAGTTTTACTATTATCGTTACCCTTGCCTTTACAGTTTTACTATTATTGTTACCCTTGCCTTTACACTTTTACTATTATCGTTACCCTTGCCTTTACACTTTTACTATTATCGTTACCCTTTCCTTTACAGTTTTATTAGCTGTGCGTATGTTATATTTGTGTTGACAGGATAGTCAGCTGTGTGCTCTTTGTACAATGTACTTGCAGTTTGTCTAATCGTGTGTTACTCTATACTCCCTCTACACTCCGCAGATGGCTGACAGACCTTCCCACGAACGGCGGTAGTGGAAGCCAGCACGACCCGGACTCGTCATTGCGAAGTTCTGGCACGCTAACCACCGTGGCCACGTTGGCCCCACAATCGCTTTTCGGTTTTACTAGTTGCGTTTTTGTGAGCTTACTGTCTCGGTAGTTATGAGATGTTTTTGGATTTACAGTTCTACAAGTTATGTTGCTTTTGTGTGTGTGTGTGTACGGGATTGCTAGTTGTCTTTTACCTTTTCGTGAACACTTTTGCTTTTTGTATGCTGTCGTTGAGTTTACAATTTTAAGACATTATACCTTGTTTACAGCCGAATTTACAATTTGCAGTTAAATGTGGGCCTTGTCACCGCGTCATGTATGTATGCTTTTATTTGCTTGGTGTTTTACGCCGTACTCAGTAATATTTCACTTATACGACGACGGCCAGCATTACGGTGGGAGAAAACTGGACAAAGGGCCTGATTCGGGGGTCTTCGGATTTAGAGGTGGATGCTGTAACCATTAGGTCACAGAAGCGATCATCAGATCATGTAGATGTGCATATAAATGTAGCTATTGTAGTAAGATATACAGATGTACACGTGACTAGTCACCACGCCATGTAGCTGCCGTGCTGAGACATACAGGTGTACACGTGTACATGTTGTGCTGAGATATATAGATGTACACGTGGCTAGTCACCACTTTATACCAATGCTGTGCTGAGACATACAGATGTACACGTGACAAGTCACCACGTCATGTTGATGTACTGATATACACCGATGTACGCGTGGCAAGTCACCACGTTATACTGATCTTGTGCTGAGATATACAAATGTAGGCTATACTTGACAAGTCACCACCTCATGTTGATGGAACTCCTGTATTGGTGAAAAGTTGGTGCTCTTCCTCTGTGGATCCGCTCGAGGTTACCAGTGCTGCTTATTGCAGGCATGTCCCAGCCCTAGATATATCCGTCACACAACCATACCCATGGAAGCGCCTGTTATAATGTATTTGTAAAGTCTGCTGTAGCGTGTTTTGTTGTCCTTCCCATAAGGGGTAACGTACCGAATCTGACAGAATTCTGAAGATTTGCGTTTGGTAAAGTTATTTGTTGAATAGGATTATATCTGATGAGACGCTGTGCACAAGCACATCCCGTTCTAATTAGGGTGCACTCACAAGCCCCTATAACCCCCCACCCCCTCCTTTTCAAACCCATCCCAGCTAACCCTTTCTTCTCTGGCAGAAGAAGCAAATTGGGTAAACGAATGGTGAAATGGGGTTTGAGCGTCATAACTCAGACCCGTTCTCCCGACAGCGTCGGCGCCTGCTCTTTGCTTCGTTGCTAACATGACATGCACATTTATTATGGTAATTCAGTTGCCAGAAACATGTGTGCTGAAATGTGAAGAAATGATCCACATGATTTAATGACCCACTATGTTGCTTATGTCCCGCCAGTGTCATTCAGGAAAACACAAGTAGAATAACTCCGGATTCTCAAGGTGTTACAGCCGGTGCAGACAAGGGTACACAAGCTCAACAGTTTGATGCAAAAAGCTTCAGTTTTCTTTTCTGAATCTGAACGTCTCTGTGCACATACTCTGTGCATGCCTGAAGCAAATTTCTGTCAAAAAAATTGAACACAAACACAAGAAATAATCATAAACTGTTTACTTTCACATATCAGATGCTGGCATTACAGTGCATCGCATTACATTACAACATATAGCCACATCGCAGTTTCAGTCAGGTAAACATAAGCATAGCCGCGAAGCAGTGTCAGTCAGGTAAACGTAAGTATGGCTGCCTCGAGGTGTCAGTCAGGTAAACGTAAGTATAACCACATCGCAGTGTCAGTCAGGTAAACATAAGCATGGCCGCATGGCAGTGTCAGGTAAACGTAAGCGTGGCAGTGTCAGTCAGGTAAACGTAAGCATAGCCGCATGGCTGTGTCAGTCAAGTAAATGTAAGCATAGCCGCATGGCTGTGTCAGTCAGGTAAACGTAAGCATGACCGCCTCGCAGTGTCAGTCTGGTAAACATATTGAAATAATGTTTCTTGAAATAATTATTCCGTTACAAAAGTTTAACACTGTGATGTACACTGTGATGCCACTACCTGACTGACACTGTGATGTCTCTATACTTACGTTTACCTGACTGACACTGTGATGTCGCTATACTTACGTTTACCTGACTGACCCTGTGATGTCGCCATACTTACGTTTACCTGTCTGACCGTGTGATGTCGCCACATTTACGTTTACCAGACTGACACTGCAATCCGGCCATACTTATGTTTACCTGACTGACACGGCCATGCGGCTATGCGTACGTTTACCTGACTGACACGGCCATGCGGCTATGCGTACGTTTACCCGACTGATACTGTCATGCGGCCATGCTTACGTTTACCTGATTTACGCTGCCATGCGGCCATGCTTATGTTTACCAGACTGACACTGCGATGCAGCCATTCTATGGTCTGCCTGACTGACACTGCAATCCGGCCATGCTTACTTTTACCTGACAGACACTGCGATGCAGCCAAGCTTACGTTTACCTGACTGACACAGCCATGCGGCTATCCTTACGTTTACCTGACTGATACTGCGATGCGGCTATATTGATGTTTGCCTGGCTGGCACCTCAATGCGGCCATGCTTATGTTTACCTGACTGACACTGCGATGCAGCCGTGCTTACGTTTACCTGATTGACACTGTCATGCGGTATGCTTACGTTTACCTGACTGACACTGCGATGCAGCTATGCGTACGTCTGCCTGACTGACATTGCGATGCGGTCCTGCTTACGTTTACCTGACTGACACCGCGACTCAGCCATGTTTACCTTTACCTATCTGACACTGCAATGCAGCCATGCTTACGTTTACCTGACTGACACTGTCATGCGGTATGTAAACTGGACGTAAGGGTCGGACATCGAACTTGATCTGTAACTTGGTTTGGTAAAGTCATGTACAAAATTGTATTTCTATATGATGGACAGTTTTGAGAAAATGTCAGGAAAACTCTTTGGACAAAATGTGTCCAAACTGGACGCAGGGATCTGCAACTCCGGAATGATCTGTAGCTAGATAAGGTGAAACCATGTTCCATGTTTACTTCGTCTTGATGAAACGTTTTGAAACAATCTGGGAAAATGTTTGTACAAAAAAGGCCATAATGTTGACTAAACTGGACAAAGGAGTGCGCCAAGCTCCAATTCAATACTAGGTTCTCGTAAACTTTGTTAGGACATAGGTGTCCGAAACTCGAACTTCATTTATAACTTGTCATGGTGAAGCTCTTCAACCTACAGAACATGTTTGCAAAACATTATTGAAAGAGGTTGAGACATGTCACGTGACATTGTCAGAGAACCGGTTTTGTAAGGCTCGTCGCCATGTACACGAAACCTCTGGCCATATATAGGCCTACTTGAAATGTTGACACTGACTTCGCGGCAATGCTTCATCTTTTCAAACTAGACAGACAAACAGTGAAGAAATCTAATGTTTTCTCAACGTATGCGTAGTCCCACTTGCAAGGTTGAGATAAAGAGTTTCCCTTTTATGGTAAATTGTAGGCCAACAGTTTGGTTCGTGTGAAGGTACAAAGCCAGCTGGATATTAGACAAACACGTCAGCTCTATTTTTGTAAAAATAACCAAGTTAAATAGTTAAATCTCCACCGTCTGCCAGTTTTATATAAAACTAATATATCTGTGACACTTTCCCCTATCCAGTGAATGCATCCAGGCTTCTGTCCCGGGGCACACACACTACATGGTGGTGTAAAGTGCCTTAAATACATCCCTTTCCCATCACCATCCCTATCCCATCACCATCCCTATCCCATCACCATCCTTATCCCATCACCATCCCTATCCCATCACCAATCAACAAATACAGTCTAATGGTTAGGCAGGTTAAACTTAAAGATTTTGCTGACTGGATATTATACTTACATTAAAACCACACCCTGAGTTCAAATACCATACTGATATTATGAAGTCAACGGCCTGTTTAAATACGCCTATGTATCTTGAACACGCACCTTTACAAACTCATGGGCTAATAATATCAGGGAGGAAAACACAGCTGCTTTATGGGTTCTGCATAGAGTCTAAGTAGCTCTATGCCCCTGGTAGTTAAGTGTGACAGCACATTCTAGATGTATCTAATATGTAGTCGGCATATATGTATGCCTGTCGAGCTACTGTTCCATGTTTGTTCCATGCATGTAACGCGGACGTTGCTGATACAGTTGATAGGTGTTCAAATCCAGCTTTATCAGCTTCGGTTCCGGCCGTAAGTCACGACGTACACTTGAGGTATTTGGTGAAAGGCGGTGATTGGCACCTGTTTCCTCCACCTATAAACCCACATAAGAGAAAAATTATACTAAGTATGGTGTTGGCCATAATTAGTTAAACAAACAGATACAGACAGGGATGTGTAATGTTGGAGACTGTGTACGTTATATGTAATTACCATACTTGTAAGAGGTGCTTTTTCAAAGTCTTTGGTATGACCCGACCCAGTCCACAGTCGAGATTTGTAGACAGAGCGCCCTACAAACTCAGTTAAATCCACACCTCTTGTTTTCTAGTAATTGAAAAGCAAGCAATTTGAACCACTCGGCCATAGCGCTCTCTCCCTGGTGATTGCTATGTCACCGTGGATGGAATCGCTTCTAACACATATTTGGCATCTTGAAGACTGGCTCTGCATTTGAAAGACATGAGTTATATCGAAGTTTGCAACAGTGACTGGATCAGCTTGTAACACACGTAAGATACATAGCTTAACTTGAGGGTAACTGGTTCAGTTTGTAACATACATAGGTACCTAGGATGTGTCTGTTTCTTCTTGTAACATACATAGGTTACCTTGGGGGTGACTGGTCCAGTTTGTAACACACATACGTTATCTTGCGGCTGACTGGCCCAGTTTGTAACATACATACGTTATCTTATGGGTGATTGGCCCAGTTTGTAACAAACATACGTTATCTTGCGGGTGACTAGCTTAGCTTGTAACATACATAGGTTGCCTTGCGGGTGATTGGCCCAGCTTGTAACATACATACATGTACGTCATCTCGGGTTGACTGGCCCAGTTTGTAACATACATACGTTGTCTTGCAGGTGATTAGCCCAGTTTGTAACATACATAGGTTACCGTGGGGGTGACTGGTTCAGCGTGTAATTATTTGATTTAATTATTTGAATGGCGTTTTACACCGCACTCGAGCACATTTTTGAGGTGAGTTGCATGTTTTTTTAGTTAAAAATCATGTTCTGGCCGTCAATGTATTAAATCTCATTAAATTTTTTTACACAAAAAATGTTTCATTAAATTGGATGATGGTTTCATCTCGGGTAATGACGGAATAATTTTGTACTCTTTGCATCGAAAGCTTCCAAAGTACAGCTAAACTTATACAAAACCATTTTCCCTGGGGTCTTTGGCATGCATGAGCGACATCTCCCGAACTTTCAAAAGTGTGTGCAGCTTTGCGTCTCCCCCACCTTCCACGATACTTTTGAAGTAGAAAAATGCAAACTGAAAAACAAAGTTGTAATTTGCTAGATTGTGAAATGTAACCCAGCATTCAGCCGAAGAGAAAACCATGCATTTCTAACTCAAAAAGCCCCATAAAGCCGTTAAATGATCTGTGTTGCTCATAAGTCAAAATTGTCCCGCCAACAAAACGTATTGTAGTATTTGCTTTATTTCATATTATATTTTCAGAATGGAGATAAAGCAACTAAACAATTGTTTTATCCGCATTTTTGTCTACCACAAAGAATACTGGAATATAGAGTTGACCATGATGTATCGTAATACTGAGGAGCAGTCGACGACACTTTTCTAACGTTCATTGAAGGTCACCAACATGACATGTATATTTGTACATAAGGCGTTGGAACGTTCATCTGTAAAATGACCAATGTCTGTAATAGATTGGCATTATCGATATCTGTAATAGGTTGCATCATCGGTGTCTGTAATAGCTTGGTTTGACCGATGTCTGTAATAGCTTAACATGCTCGATGTCTGCAGTGGCTTGGCAGCAGTCTAGTCTTTACACTACACATTTAATTTGAAATGGCAAACTGACAAAGCATGCAAGAATTCTTGAAAGGTCAAAACATCTTCCTCGATTTCTGTTTTTCATTGTCTGTGTTGTTTATTTTGTTTCATTTCAGATTATTTCCTTACATAAGTAATTTCCCCATATTTTGTTTCACACAAAGTTATATGGTCGTAGTTGAATGTGCTGACAGCAGATGGCTGGGTCTTTTCTGCGTAGTTACCTGAGAAAATGTTCCTCCATTAAAATGGATGTTTACCAGGATTATCACTGTAGCCGCTGAGAGATCTTCAAACAATGTACACGCTTCCCGGAAAACCTGATCACTGTAACCACTGAGAGATCTTCAAACAATGTACACGCTTCCCGGAAAACCTGATCACTGTAACCACTGAGAGATCTTCAAACAATATACACGCTTCCCGGAAAACCTGATCACTGTAACGACTGAGAGATCTTCAAACAATATACACGCTTCCCGGAAAACCTGATCACTGTAACCACTGAGAGATCTTCAAACAATATACACACTTCCCGGAAAACCTGATCACTGTAACCACTGAGAGATCTTCAAACAATATACACGCTTCCCGGAAAACCTGATCACTGTAACCACTGAGAGATCTTCAGACAATATACGCGCTTCCCGGAAAACCTGATCACTGTAACCACTGAGAGATATTCAGACAATATACACGCTTCCCGGAAAACCTGATCACTGTAACCACTGAGAGATCTTCAAACAATGCACACGCTTCCCGGAAAACCTGATCACTGTAACCACTGAGAGATCTTCAGACAATATACGCGCTTCCCGGAAAACCTGATCACTGTAACCACTGAGAGATATTCAGACAATGTACACGCTTCTCGGAAAACCCTTGCAGTTATCACCTGGTGACAACTGGTTTCATGTGTATTAGCGGTTTCTCGCGAATAATGGCTTCACAAGGCTTACTTCATTTATTTGATTGGTGCTTTACGCCGTACTCTAACATATTTCTCTTATTCGACGACGTAAAGCGTTATAGTGGGATGGCAGATCTTCCAACGCATGGCGGGAGAGGAGGTAGATTCACAAAAGGACATCTAGCTCTTGAAATGAAATGCATGCATGAGATTGGTCCCTAATTGAGTTGTACATAGCAGGTTGCTCTGAAGTCTTCATGATGTTGTATTGGCGTACCTGTGCCTAGATAATCCCATATAATCCACCAGTGAACAAATATTAATCATTACCTACAACTTTACTCCAAAGTTTAGAGTAGTTTATTTTTGCAGAAGAAAGGATATATTGGATATATATTTAACACTGAAAGCAAAAATAAAACATGACCCAGTCCTCTGTCTGACTACGGCCATCTTTGCAAGAAGTCAAGATCCTGAAGGAGTATTGTAATTGTTGTTTTACTCGGAATCCAATTTAACGGATGTCATTCGAAAAACATTTTTCATATTTCAAAATAACGAATAATCTACATATTTTTGTAAACTGAACTTCAGTTAGATTTGTAGTAGAATGTATCATTTCACTCTGAATTAATAAAAAGCATTTAAGTATTCTTTGGCTTGGTTTATTATAAAAAATTAAATGATGTCTTGTATATCTGATCCATGCAATAGGGTGTTACTTGTTATTTTTATTACATGAGTCTCGTTCTGGGAAGCCCATGTTCTATTTTGTATACACCCTGACTCACTGATAGTCAAGGGTGAGGTCGCGGAAGTACCGTGCTGTGTGACACACTTGTAAGTGACATTTTCCAGATGTCATCCACCTACAGGTGACACTTAATCGCGCATTGTTTATGCAAGTTAAATTAAGTTAAAATGTTGTGGTGTTTATTGCTTCAGGCACATTGCGTACAGTTCCCGTTTAGACTGATTATTATCTCCTCTTATTATTATTATTATTAACACCCTATTAGAAGAGCATGGTAGTCAGGGTTGATTATTAAAATCGTTTGATAAATAAAATGTTTACATCAGTACTTGATGGATATTATGAGACTGTAATTATTCATTTTCCGCTTCACAGGTGCAGCAGGTCAGAAACCAGAAGCCGTATACAGAGCAGAGGGCGAGCTGCAGTGCCACGTGGGTATGATTGGCAGGAAAGATATGCTTCAAGTATTAAGGTAAACGGAAGAGACCTCACATTTTCAACGTCAAATTCGCCCACTGTACCAGAAACCACACAATAACATAAATTTTAATTGAGTTTGTTAATTAGCTGATTTTAATATCAGGAAATCTTCTGCATACGCCTCGAGGACACGCTACTCTTTATGTACATAAGAGTATAGAATTCTGTGACCAAACTGAAGCTTGCATCCAACTGGGCTAAAGGCAACCACTATATATACAATACACGTGATACATACAACTCCGATACAGTGTAAGTTACAAATGCATGTAAACCCCATATTACCAAATTTAATGCAAATTTGAATCAGCAGGAGGATGCCATTCAACTCTCTGAACATTGGGAGATAATGTGAAAAATTAATTTTCATGCTGCACCGGTATGTATTTGTGGCCAGCAGCTTGGTGCTTTCTGTGTTATGGCTAGCCAATAGTTCAGGAAAATCACTGTCTGTAAGGCGACCAGCCTGGTCTTTTTTAGAACAAATCAGCTTTCCGCAAAATTACTTCTCAAACCAGAATTGTTTGTTCGGAAACTCCTCAACAATCGCCTCCTGTGGGATTGCGGAGTGGGATGGTGGGAGCGGGGATGGGATCGTTGAAAAAAAGATTGTTTATAAGTCCCGTGTGCCCCAAACCCCTTCCCATCCGCCTGCTGAAGGGAGGGCGGCGGGAGAGGGTTGTAGCCACTGAATCATGTGACTGTATGTCTCATCTTTCCAAGAACCCTCACCGTTAACCAGGTGGAAGAGGATGGACGGGGTGTAACAGTTAAGCTGTGAGGTTATACACCTAGAACTAACCTGGCGGAAAAGCAGAGAGGGGTATAAATTCCTGAATTGTACATTTTATTTGAGGACACGCCTTTGTAACCACCTATTCAATAAGCCTAACTGTAGGCTTAGGTAGGCGGTTAGCGACAGATCACGTGACTGACATTACATACTTGTCAGGCCCGTGTCCTCTCCGAAGTCGTTGACTCCGTGGCATACCTAAAACTATTTATAATCACGTGACTACGTGCTGAGGTCACTGACGCAGTTAAGCCATTTTATCGGCGACCATTTGTATTGGTGACCTTTTCTAATTAAAGTACCTCAAATATTTAAACATAGGGCCAAGCCATAACATCTAGGGTGGGAATAGCTCTGGGGAAAGGAACTGTACCGTCAAAATCATACATTTTCTTCTGAATAAGATGTAGATTATACATAAAATGAGCTTGAACAATAATGTTTTTCTGTCACTGTTAACCTGCTGGACGATAGGACCTACTGTGCGCTATACAGCTGTTATTTTCCACAGCGTTTAATTCACATATCAGGTAATGCAATTTGGGATTTTTTTTATCCATAGAAGAATTATTTGTTGAGAACGCAAGTGTTCGAGTTTAAATAGTCTATATTACTCATGCATTGTCTTTACTCTTTGCAGATATGACCTTAACCAGTTAAGGTTGTCTGGCATCTGCACGGTGGACGTCTGGCATCCGTGCGTGCGGAAAAGAGAACAGACACACTTACAAATAAATCTTACCGATGTGCTACAAGTTATAAGCGGCACAAAGATGAAGACCGAGCGTACATATTTTCAAACTGGTCGAATTTCCAAAAAATGCCGTATGATACGGTAGAATGATACTTCGAGAGCAGTGCTGTAGTGAGTCTGAAGTTCGTTTTAGCCAGAGAACGGTTACTAATGCGGAAACAAAGCAAGAGATGTGTCATAACTGTGTGCCAAAATAATGTGGTGAGGGACGTGTAACAGAATAATGTGGTGAGGTACGTGTAACAGAATAATGTGGTGAGGGACGTGTAACAGAATAATGTGGTGAGGTACGTGTAACAGAATAATGTGGTCTTATAGTGTGTCAAACAGGTAAGAAAGACATGTCTCTGTCTGTTTGGCAGAATTGCAGAACGTTTAAACTCACTCGCGCTAAATGGCGAACAATAGACTAAGGTGCTCTAATGAGGTGTCATAACCGGTGTCATTGCGAGAAAAGCACAAATACGAGTATTTCCTTCGCCAGAGCAATGTGCTCCAATGAGGTGTCATAACCAGTGTCACTGTGAGAACAGCACAAATACGAGTATCTCCTTTACCAGAGCAACGTGCTCCAATGATGTGTCATAACCAGTGCCATAGTAAGAACAGCACAAATACGAGTATCTCCTTCACCAGAGCAATGTGCTCCAATGAGGTGTCATAACCAGTACCATTGTAAGAACAGCACAAATACGAGTATCTCCTTTACCAGAACAACGTGCTCTAATGAGGTGTCATAACCAGTGTCATTGTCAGAACAGCACAAATATGAGTATCTCCTTTACCAGAGCAACGTGCTCTAATGAGGTGTCATAACCAGTGTCATTGTAAGAACAGCACAAATACGAGTATCTCCTTTACCAGAGCAACATGCTCCAATGAGATGTCATAACCGGTGTCATTGTGAGAGCAGCACAAATACGAGTATCTCCTTTCCCAGAGCAACGTGCTCCAATGAGGTGTCATAACCGGTGCCATAGCGGGAAGAGCACAAATGCGAGTATCGTTTATGCCAGAATAATGTGATGTGAGAGGTTGTAATAAAGCATTAGTTATATTTTTTATTCATTTGATGCCATATTGTTGTTTTATGCCAACATATCAGGAAACCGGATATAATTTCTGACAAGCAATGCTTGTTAGCCCATAACTATTTTTCTAATTACTAGTAGCTACCTATCAAACTGCACTCCGTCACAAGCTAGTATGCCACAAGCATTTTGAGTTTTATTAACTATGACCACACTTTTCTCGCTAATTTTCCAAGAGAAGGGTATATCGCCGTTAGATGAATATTCAATGATACAGGTTCTAGCAACAACAAGGTTTTTATTGCATGTCAGATATTGTGGGTCACCGGAATAGTCACATGGGTCGGTTATAATCAGAGGTCTACTGGAAGAGAGGCAGACTGTAATCATGGTCAATTTCAAATGGTATAGATCTACGTGTGACATTTTCTCGTCCCACCGACACTGTAATGATTAAAGACACTCGTCCTGATTTCAACACAAACAAGTTTCACAAACAAGTTGTGATTCTAGGGATCTCGATAAATTCACGGATAAATATTAACGCCCGGCAAGACAAGCATAACAAAACTGCTGGTCAGAACACGCAACAACAAAAACACACTTTTACAGACTAATATATATGATCTGCCGCAATGAAGCTATATAAAGCTAGGCGCTGTCAATCAACCAAGTTGAAACTTGCTAGTCTTATAAGGAATCACCTGGTCATTATTGCAGCCCCAGCCTTTGACTATTGCTGGCAGCATCACTCCATCCGATAATGATCAATCTATCACTTAAAAGTGCAGAGCCAAAGCTGTACTGAGAAGGTTTACTGGGATTATGAGCAGCCATTCCCCCACCAAAACCCCCGAAAATGTTCTGTGTGAGCATGCACATTTTACACGAAGACGATAAATCTAGGGCGGTATTTTGATTTCGTCGACATTCTGAAAACATTCTATGTCTAACAGGAAGGCAAGGTCAGAGTCATTTCACCCGGTACACTAGACTGGAAATTAGACTGGAACGACTCGACGACTGTAGCCGTCACTTGAGGGTCTTGCCTTTCCGAGAAGAGTTTTAACGGTAGCAGCGTTTCCCGCTAGACCGAGTGCGCCTCTTTCAGGCAGGCAAGGGATAATCACGTTCACTTAACACCCTGGATAAAGCCTGATTTACAATTCCAGGAAGCTGGATTCATAAAAACCTCCAACTGGCCGGGTTACGGAAAACTGTGACATTTGAGAAGCTGTGTAATACAGAGCAGACGTTTTACGTGGAAAGTTAACTGGTGTCCTTTTATCTAGACAGCAGCAGCCAGCAGATGGTCATGGGTTTCCATCGGGCTCTATCAGGTTTCCTCCCACCGTGAAGCTGGCCACCATCGTATACGTGAAAAAATCTTGAGAACGACGTAAAACATGTGTATTTAGGAAAACGCTTCACAATAATCAGGTAGCTAGCTACACTGTATAACCGTGTGACCATCATGTGACCATTGTGTAACAGTGTGACCATTGTATGACAGTGTGACCACTGTATTGAAAGCAAAAGTTTGTGCGGTATAGATGGTATACATTGTGAGAAACATAGGGTTGTCAGTAAACAAAAAATGTAAACAAAAGTGTAAGTATTTATTTAGTTATTTATTTGATTGGTGTTTTACGCCGGTTTCGCCATCCGCAGGTTGATGACTGACCTTCCCACTTACGACCGGAGAGGAAGCCAGCATGAGCTGGACTTGAACTCCCAGTGACCGCATTGGTGAGAGGTTCCTGGGTCGCAAAAAGTGTAAGTAAAGGAAGACGTGATCTAAACATGCAGCCGTCACTTGAGTTTTAACAGTAGCAGCGTTTCCCGCTAGGCCGAGTGCGCCTCTTTCAGCCAGGCAAGGGATAATCACGTTCACTTAACACCCTGGATAAAGCCTGTATCCATCCGCAGTTTGCTGATGACCTTCCCACTTACGACCGGAGAGGAAGCCAGCATGAGCTGGACTTGAACTCACAGCCAGCAAAATATGCTTATACGTGAACAGTGTAATGTAAACATGTAAACATCGTTAATGGCAAACGGTGTGACCAGCGTAATGTAAAAAAGGTGAAAAAGGAAAAATGTGATGTAAAGATTGTTATTGGTAAATAAGTGAACAGCGTAATGTCAACAAAGGTGTATGTATAGGAAGACGTGAATGTAAACATGGCTATTGGTAAATTGTTTGAACAGCGTAATGTGAACAAAAGTGTAAGTAGACGAAGACGTGAATGTTAACATGGTTATTGGTAAACAATGTGAACAGCGTAATGTCAACAAAAGTGTATGTAGAGGAAGAGGTGAATGTAAACATGGTTATTGGTAAACAATGTGTACAAGTATACATGCGCCGAGTCACCTGTCGTTTACAGTTTTATTGGCATACTACTATAAATGGCTGTGTGTTCTTGGAATGGACCTGTAGCTTATTACTGTGACCTCAGTTTTACTGGAATGTCTTGGCCAGTCTCTCTATTTTATGTTCTCAGAAACAGGGCTGCCAAGTCATCGTCCTGGTGGCTCAGCTGGATAGCATGATGTCTAATTTCATTCCAGGCTCTGTTGAATGTTTCTGACCCACATAACATACGCCTTTTATAATAGAAATTAAACTGTTCTTGCCTTCTTCCAGGTACCTGTGACTAACCAGGCAAATGATATCGCGAAACAGGCATTGGGCCAAACTATTAAGTCACTAATATGACATCACACATATGTTGAAACTATTAAGCCTTTTCGTCTCTGATAACATCATTCACAACTGTGAAACCAGTTGTTCCAGGAAGCATGTTTATACATACTTTAATTATGCAGTTAAACAAAGCTCTTAAATATATGTAATAAACATAAAATATGAAATTATGAATTAATGAAACGGTATAATAATTTATTACTGTATTATACTGTAATAGATTAAATTTATAAATTATTAAAGTTGACTTCTTGGCAAAAGTCCTGCATAAAGCGGAATGCTGTTAATTGCGCTCGCCGAGGCCTGGTCCCTTTAGTAGTGCTGTCATGTTAATGTTGCTGTAGGTTGCTGGCAGACCTTCCCACGAACGACCGGAGAGGAAGTTAATACTTCAATAAAACAAGATTCCAAGTGTAGTATACTAACAAGCCGTACTTAATTCACCGGTTACGCGTGACCATTTTGTCTGGAAGCATACTGTTGTCGATGCTCTCGCTTTTTTTCGTCATGCCGTAGTTGCTTGTACTATTAATATGCTTGGTAATCTCATGTAACCTGCCACAGCAAAGAACATCCAGGCTATGCTGAAATTTTTCTGTGTGGCAAATTACCTTTCAAGCTAACATAGAGTTTTTTCACACATAATTTTCAAAAACAATTAACTAGAATCGTTTCCGGTTGAAGTTTCCTCAAACCTCAATTTGTTGATTACTGCTGGAATAAGATTACATGCAGTTTACCCGTTAAGTCTCTAAAATATACAGTAAATCTAGGCGTCGAAATGTACATTGGTATTCCAGCCGGCAACAATAATGGACGTTCGAGGTCAATAATCGCAAGGCCAATTTCTAAAGCAATTTTGAACACAAACCACCAAGGAACTAAGACAGTATATAAAGTTAGAGAGTAGGATGGACTCATGATAAGAGAAGTCAATACATTTCAACTGAGTATCAAAACCCTGGACCATATCTCATTTAAACTTTTATTGCAACTGCTCATATGTTCAACAATCTTATTCAACACGATATGGCCCGTTTCCGGTCCGATTACAGCACGTTCTACGTCGTGGACAATGCGCTTACAAGTTTCCTAGTAGTCACATAGTCTAAAATTTGCGCCCTGAGATGAGCGGTCAAAATGGTGCACGGACCAAAATTGGCGTATGGGCATAACACCGTGAAAATCTCGCCCGGCGCATGACCATGAACTCTTACAACAACATCGTGCGAACTTATGCACGGAATATCCATCTCCAAATACATCTGGAACATTACAAATGTGGCGATACACCCATCCATTCATTACTGCACAAGGCAAATAAGCATGGCTAGAAAGAACTCTCGGACATGCACAAAACATTCAGGTAAGCGCCAGAACCAGGACAAAATGTACACGTGGTCGCAACTGTTTTAGAGCAAGGAAAGGACAAACACACAATAAGCATGATCTCCATGTTTGATTACTCTAAAGCCCCGCTAACCTTCTCCTTCAACTTCGTCGCCTCACATAGACGTTTATGCTTACAAAAAGTACATGGATAATCCTTCTATTGTCGGTCAAAGCCATTATCATTCATTTTTTTATTCTACTTTCGGCTTGTGAAAGAATCACAAGGGGTGTGCTTTTTCAACTTGGCTGACTGTCGCACATTTCGTCTAAACAGCCGAGATGGTTATTATCAATTTCTCAGGACGACGTCATGGCATACTTGCTAGGGTGAACTTTTCACTTCCAGCATCCTGAGTAACTGGGCTCCTCAAAGCTGACATGAATTTGAAAGGGTTGAACTTACAGGGTCGCGGTGAAGTTATGCAGTGACACGCTCCAATTATTCATCAGTTAATCTTTTCTATGGAAATGACAATAAATTAGGTTCAACTTAAATGCGATTGGGAACGCGGCCTGGCTTAAAACAGAGACAACAACACACAAAATGTATATATGCATCGATGAAGTATCTCACAAGAAGTTTAAAAAGCACAACTTTTTATTTGAATGTTGTACAACCCAGATTCAAGCTAATTTAAGGTAAGCAAAATCACGCACATTTAGGCCAATCAAAAGCGTCACCAATTTTATCCAATCAAGATTCACTTCTATATCCCGACGCTGCATCTTTTTTCGCTTACCTCACCCGAATCCTGTTTTGCACCTTTGTCCTGGAGTACTAGTGACATGATATCGTGTTTCCAGCCTGTAAGTCACACTTGGCAAAATTCGTCATAAATTTGTCAAAGGCCTGTTGTTTACCTCGGGTGCTTCGGTTCTCGTACGTACGTGTATCAAACAACTTCGTACGCACATAAAAGAAAACCAATGACCAGATAACTACTCCGCATTGGCACTGGATGTATCAAAGTTCGTTAAGGGCCAATCACCAGATAACTACTCCACACTGGCACTGGATGTATCAACGTTCCTTAAGGGTCATTAAGCCGATAACTATGTACTTCATACCTGTGCCGAAAGAACAGAGTTCCTTATGGCTCATCAACCAGACAACAACTCCATACTCGTGCTGAATGTAATAGCGTTCAATATGGCTCACAGTCAATATAACTATTCCAGATTGCCACTGGATGTCACTGCCAACTTTCCCCAGTTGTAGCGCCGGCCCCGCTAGCTCAGTTGGTACAGCGTCCGCTTCGGAAGCGGTAGATTCAGAGTCAATCCTATAATATAAAGTATATTGGCTCGGGAGGATCCCCTTACTTGCTTCCGGTTAAGTCGTCTCAGTGAAGCAGCACTACATCAAAGAGCGGTGGAAATTTGTCCTGCAACAAGGAGGCACATTACACGCACTCTAAGGATTCTTTCGTCGTCATATGGCTGAAAAATGGCTAAGTACGACGTTAAACCCCAAGCGCTCACTCACTCCTAGGCCAAATAACTACTCCAGATCAATACTGAGTGTAGCAGAGTTCATTCTGGCTCTGACTGAATAACTATTTCAGATTTGTGGTGAATCCAATATCATTCATTTCCCTCCAGAGGATGGTTTCTGCAGCATGACCTAATCTGTGTGATTAGGTTATTCATGACCCTGTGGAAAAGGTGACCACTCAAATCACCACTCTCTACAGGTATTAACAATCGACTCCACAATGATACAACCGTTAGTCACGTAGTTAATATGCACAAGTATCATTTCGGTCGGTGCTGTAGGAGATAAACACACTCGTGGAACACTCACCAGTGAGGCAAGTGTCTATAATGACCAATAACATTATTGAACATCAGAAAAAGGGTGATTGAGGAGACTCTATATTTTATTGGTACAAAAATTCAGGGTCACGTATGTCTGGCAAAAACCAATCTGTCACTCCACACGCCTTGTAACTTTAGCGCCACTTCTCCCAGGATTGCACTACACTCCCTTACGTTTATACACATGCAGCTCATTATTGCAATTGGTACCTTCTTCAGAGTTTTTATCAATAAGTTAATCACACAGGTACACATAGTATATACATATATATATATATATATATATATATACACACACAAAATTTACAAATAACTGAAGTCCCCTAAAAACAGTAGTTACAGGATAACAAACATACCTCATTTGACTATTGAGCACGACTTAACAGATGATCACAACAACATGTATGGTCGAATGACAAATACATGACATAATGCATGAAACATGATCTGCTAAAATATACATTTTTCCGCTAACAAACAAGTGCCACTTATGGGGCATTAGATATGCGATGACAACACCTGTTCCTCTAAGATATTTGTTTCCCGTACTAGAGATCTTTCATACAATTACAATGCAATTCTCTCACTCTAATGCTGTTACAGGAGTTGGCAACGGTAACATAATCAATCACAGGCTTTGATCCTAGGCTTCAATCTCAATTTTAATGCAGCATTTCCACAACGACACTGTCCTTGTAAGCCTATGATGATATAAGTACCTGAAGAAATATTCTACTCGCCTCTTAAAAATGGAATCTACTCACCCATAATTGTATTCCTCTCAAGCAAATGGAAAACATATTTAACAATCTGTTAAAATGATTTAAGAACCATCAACAAATTTCAGATACAAAATGTAACATTTGCACCCACAAGTTTGTGGGTATCTTATGATCTACTGAAAACAAGTGTGCCAAAAGGGGCGACTAAATGTCCATGACTTTGTGGGCGCGGTCTTTTTGCCGTACATGGGACTGCTGCTGGTCATCATCCATGAAGTTGTAATGTTCCTGCACCATCTGTGCCAGTTTCGTGAGCTGATCACTCGTAGACCGTTGTCCACCCTGACTGGTTTTACCTACTGTGACCACCGAGGCCTTCTCCTCCGTGATGTCAGGCTGGCTGAAGTCTATAGTCAGGGTGTCTATTGGGTCATTCTCAACCATGGTACCAGTGCCGATCGCAGAGCTGCTGGTTGACCCCTCACTCAAGCTACGGATCCTGCCAGAGTCAACTGGAGGTAATAGCTTTGGCGAGTCTGTGCAAACAGTGGGATTAAGGTCCTTGTCCGGGTTCTGTGGGAGAAGTGAAGTAGGAGGAACTGGTGCTGGTCGTAAACTTTTCGGAGACTGTGACCCTAGGGCAGAGGGACTCACAGTGCTACTATCTGAGGAGCGAGGAGAGGAACTGGAAGAGTGGCTGGGACTTCCCATCAGGAAGGCCTTCAGACTGGGCCTGGACTGGTTGGACTTCCCCACTGGTGTCCCCTCGTTCCTGAGTGGGATCCACTGTCAGAGACGTGACCTCTCCTTTCCGCTGATAGGTCGCTCTAAAACTGGGATTCCAGTTGCGCCAGATCCACTGCGACCACGTCGAGGACTGTGAGACTGACTGCGACCCCGGATGGCATGAAATGCTGGATGAAAGAATGGTATGTCCAACCTTCTCAATACCACTCAGTCGCCGTCTGGGTGTTCTTTTGGAAAGGTCCTCCAGAGGAATGTCTTGTAGGCTACTGTCTGCTGTTGTGGATACTCGGCTCTGCTTACGCTGTGGCGAATTAGGGTTACTCTGTGGATTCAGAGTCTGGAAGGCAAATGCCGATGGGGAGGTGGCATCAACAGCTTCCTCCACATCATCCATGTCCTCTGGTCGAGTCTGGTAGTGGGACTTTGGATTACTGCTCTGGAGAGCAGTTTTACCTGGAGGCTGGAGTTGGGCGCTGGCTCGCTGCTTGCCAGGGGGCACAGGCAGCCCTGAGGATGCTCGTGGGGACTTCCCATCAGCCTTCTCCTGGGCATGGGTGACCTGAGGTCGCTTCACACGGTGGACCTGACCTGCAACATCAACTGCCACACTGAACACAATGCTATAGGGCAAGGATATGGCAAGCAAGTATACGTAGAAGTGGATCCAGTGTAACTACATGCTAACAATAAAATATGAATACTACACATCAAACTACACGGTGGTGCAAGGCTCTTCACTGCAGCCTTTTCGCTGAAGCCTCTTTAGCAATCAGAAATGAGTTCAATAAATGCATCATGACTAAAGCAGACAGCGATTTTGTGTTATCTCATGCTGTGATAAATTAAATCAATGGTTGAGTATGAATGATGTGTCTAACCTGGTACAGCTGAAGCTGATCCACGAGCCCCATAGTTGTACAGCCCCATGCTAGCACTCTGCTCCACAGGGATGTCCAGCAGCCTCTCTATCATCTGCATCTTTTGTTGCCGTGCCTTTAACCGCCCCTTTACCAGCCGCTGCTTTGCGGCCATGCACCTGATGTGGTCATCAAATATAAACTTCGCAGCCAGAAGGGGGATGGGTCGAGCGTGGGCAGACTTGGCGGGCTTGTGGATGGTGATGTGAAGAGATCGGCTGTCATCTTTATCGCCAGACACTTCCACATCCTAGAAAGCAATAAAATTCCTGACATGACAGATACTGGAGAAAAGATGACATGAAGCATCCAGGTGATACTGAAGCATGAATGTGATGCTACATCTGGAGCAGGGATGAGATGTGACATTGTCAGAGACCCTGGAGCAGGGATGAGATGTGACTTTTTCAGGGACACTGGAGCAGGGATAGGATGTGACATTGTCAGGGACACTCAAGCATGGATGAGATGTGACATTGTCAGGGACACTCAAGCATGGATGAGATGTGACATTGTCAGGGACAATGGAGCATGGATGAGATGTGACATTGTCAGGGACACTCAAGCATGGATGAGATGTGACATTGTCAGGGACACTGGAGCATGGATGAGATGTGACATTGTCAGGGACACTGGAGCAGGGGTGAAATGTGACATTGTCAAGGACATTGGAGCAGGGATGAGATGTGACATTGGCAGGGACACTCAAGCATGGATGAGATGTGACATTGTCACGGACACTGGAGCAGGGATGAAATGTGACTTTTTCAGGGACACTCAAGCATGGATGAGATGTGACATTGTCAGGGACACTGGAGCAGGGATGAGATGTGACTTTTTCAGGGACACTGGAGCAGGGATAGGATGTGACATTGTCAGGGACACTCAAGCATGGATGAGATGTGACTTTTTCAGGGACATTGGAGCATGGATGAGATGTGACATTGTCAGGGACACTCAAGCATGGATGAGATGTGACATTGTCAGGGACACTCAAGCATGGATGAGATGTGACTTTTTCAGGGACACTGGAGCAGGGATGAAATGTGACATTGTCAGGGACACTCAAGCATGGATGAGATGTGACATTGTCAGGGACAATGGAGCATGGATGAGATGTGACATTGTCAGGGACACTCAAGCATGGATGAGATGTGACATTGTCAGGGACAATGGAGCATGGATGAGATGTGACAATGTCAGGGACACTCAAGCATTGATGAGATGTGACATTGTCAGGGACACTGGAGCAGGGATGAGATGTGACCTTGTCAGGGACACTGGAGCATGGATGAGATGTGACATTGTCAGGGACACTGGAGCAGGGGTGAAATGTGACATTGTCAAGGACATTGGAGCATGGATGAGATGTGACATTGGCAGGGACACTCAAGCATGGATGAGATGTGACATTGTCAGGGACACTGGAGCATGGATGAGATGTGACATTGTCAGGGACACTGGAGCAGGGGTGAAATGTGACATTGTCAAGGACACTGGAGCATGGATGAGATGTGACATTGGCAGGGACACTCAAGCATGGATGAGATGTGACATTGTCACGGACACTGGAGCAGGGATGAAATGTGACTTTTTCAGGGACACTCAAGCATGGATGAGATGTGACATTGTCAGGGACACTCAAGCATGGATGAGACGTGACATTGTCAGGGACATTAGACCATGAATGAGACATGACCTTGTTAGGGACACTCAAGCATGGATGAGATGTGACATTGTCAGGGACACTCAAGCATGGATGAGATGTGACTTTTTCAGGGACACTGGAGCAGGGATGAAATGTGACATTGTCAGGGACACTCAAGCATGGATGAGATGTGACATTGTCAGGGACATTGGAGCATGGATGAGATGTGACATTGTCAGGGACACTCAAGCATGGATGAGATGTGACATTGTCAGGGACATTGGAGCATGGATGAGATGTGACTTTTTCAGGGACACTGGAGCAGGGATGAAATGTGACATTGTCAGGGACACTCAAGCATGGATGAGATGTGACATTGTCAGGGACACTGGAGCAGGGATGAGATGTGACCTTGTCAGGGACACTGGAGCATGGATGAGATGTGACATTGTCAGGGACACTGGAGCAGGGGTGAAATGTGACATTGTCAAGGACATTGGAGCATGGATGAGATGTGACATTGTCAGGGACACTCAAGCATGGATGAGATGTGACATTGTCATGGACACTGGAGCAGGGATGAAATGTGACTTTTTCAGGGACACTCAAGCATGGATGAGATGTGACATTGTCAGGGACACTCAAGCATGGATGAGACGTGACATTGTCAGGGACATTAGACCATGAATGAGACATGACCTTGTTAGGGACACTCAAGCATGGATGAGATGTGACATTGTCACGGACACTGGAGCAGGGATGAGATGTGACATTGTCAGGGACACTGGAGCAGGGGTGAAATGTGACATTGTCAAGGACATTGGAGCATGGATGAGATGTGACATTGGCAGGGACACTCAAGCATGGATGAGATGTGACACTGTCACGGACACTGGAGCAGGGATGAAATGTGACTTTTTCAGGGACACTCAAGCATGGATGAGATGTGACATTGTCAGGGACACTCAAGCATGGATGAGACGTGACATTGTCAGGGACATTAGACCATGAATGAGACATGACCTTGTTAGGGACACTCAAGCATGGATGAGATGTGACATTGTCAGGGACACTCAAGCATGGATGAGATGTGACCTTGTCAGGGACACTGGAGCATGAATGACGTGACATTGTCAGGGACACTGGAGCAGGGATAGGATGTGACATTGTCAGGGACACTCAAGCATGGATGAGATGTGACATTGTCAGGGACACTGGAGCAGGGATGAGATGTGACATTGTCAGGGACACTCAAGCATGGATGAGATGTGACATTGTCAGGGACACTGGAGCAGGGATGAGATGTGACAGTGTCAGGGACACTCAAGCATGGATGAGATGTGACATTGTCAGGGACACTGGAGCATGGATGAGATGTGACCTTGTCAGGGACACTCAAGCATGGATGAGATGTGACATTGTCAGGGACATTGGAGCATGGATGAGATGTGACTTTTTCAGGGACACTGGAGCATGGATGAGATGTGACAGTGTCAGGGACACTGGAGCAGGGATGAAATGTAACATTGTCAGGGACATTAGACCATGAATGAGACATGACCTTGTTAGGGACACTGGAGCAGGGATGAGATGTGACTTTTTCAGGGATATTGGAGCATGGATGAGATCTGACATTGTCAGGGACACTGGAGCAGGGATGAAATGTAACATTGTCAGGGACATTAGACCATGAATGAGACATGACCTTGTTAGGGACACTGGAGCAGGGATGAAATGTAACATTGTCTGGGACATTAGACCATGGATGAGATGTGACCTTGTTAGGGACACTGGAGCATGGATGAAATGTGACATTGTCAGGGACACTGGAGCATGGATGAGATGTGACATTGTCAGGGACACTGGAGCATGAATGATGTGACATTGTCAGGGACACTGGAGCAGGGATAGGATGTGACATTGTCAGGGACACTGGAGCATGGATGAGATGTGACATTGTCAGGGACACTGGAGCATGGATGAGATGCAACTTTGTCAGAGATAGAGATGCATGAATGAGATGACATAATCATCAGTACAAAGCAAGGATGACATATGATGTAAGTCTCTCACCTGGAGGAATCCTACAAAGCGTACCAAACCCCAGCCTAGTCTCTTTGTGTCCGGCTCAACCAGAATAAGCTGCTGGGCATCTATCACCAGAAACCGACGCTCCTGTTTTCTATTGCTGACAAACCAAAACCAAGATTTACCTTACACAGCTGCCAGTTATTCTAAACCAGCCAATTCACACAAGAGTCACATAGTCCAAACAAGTCAATTCACACAACAGTCACAGGGTCCACACAAGCCAATTCACAGACCAGTCGCATAGTCAAAACAAACTAATTCACACAAGTCACATAGTCTAAAGCAGCAATTCACACAACAGTCACATAGTCCACACAAGTCAATTCACACAGCAGTCACATAGTCCAAACAAACCAATTCACACAGAAGTCAGTCCAAACCAGTAATTCTTACAACAGTCATAATTTCCAAACCAACCAATTCATACAACAGTCACAGTCCAACCAAGCCGAACTGTCAACTAATTTAAACCAGCCAATTCACACTAAGACAGGCCAAATAACAGTCAGCTCCTATAATTACCAGGCAGACCACATAACTGTCAGACAGACCAAATAAGTCAACTCATACAACTGTCAGACAGACCAAATAACAGTCAACTCATACAACTGTCAGACAGACCAATCAACAGTCAGCTCATACAACTGTCAGACAGACCAAATAACAATCAGCTCATAAAACTGTCAGACAGACCAATCAACAGTCAGCTCATACACCTGTCAGACAGACCAAATAACAGTCAACTGATAAAACTGTCAGACAGACCAAATAACAGTCAACTCATAAAACTGTCAGACAGACCAAACAACAGTCAGCTCATAAAACTGTCAGACAGACCAAATAACAGTCGGCTCATACAACTGTCAGATAGACCAAATAACAGTCAACTCATAAAAATTGTTAGACAGACCAAACAACAATCAGCTCACACAACTGTCAGACAGACCAAATAACAGTCAACTCATAAAACTGTCAGACAGGCCAAACACCAGTCAGCTCATACCACTGTCAGACAGACCAAATAGTTTATTTATATATTGACTTGATTGGTGTTTTACGCCGTACTCAGGAATATTTCACTTATATGATGACAGCCAGCATTATGGTGGGTGGAAACTGGGCAGAACCAGGGGGAAACCCATGACCATTTGCAGGTTGCTGGAGACCTTCCCATTTACGGCCGGAGAGGAAGCCAGCATGAGCTGGACTTGAACTCACAGCGACCGCATTGGTGAGAGGCTCCTGGGTCATTACGCTGCGCTAGCGCGCTAACCATCTGAGCCACCGAGGCCCCCAGACCAAATAACAGTCAACTCATAAAACTGTCAGACAGACCAAACAACAGTCAGCTCATACAACAGTCAGACAGACCAAATAACAGTCAGCTCATACAACTGTCAGACTGACCAAATAACAGTCAACTCATAAGACTGTCAGACAGACCAAAGAACAGTCAGCCCATAACAACTGTCAGACAGACCAAATAACAGTCAACTCATAAAACTGTCAGACAGACCAAATAACAAATACCAATCAGCTCATAAAACTGCCATACATACCAAATAATAGTCAGCCCATACAGTTGTCACACAGTAAATAACAGTCAACTCATACAACTGTCAGACAGACCAAATAACAGTCAACTCATACAACTGTCAGACAGACCAAATAACAGTCAACTCATACAACTGTCAGACAGACCAAATAACAGTCAACTCATACAACTGTCATACAGACCAAATAATAGTCAGCCCATACAGTTGTCACACAGTAAATAACATACAACTGTCAGAAAGACCAAATAAGAGTCAACTCATACAACTGTCAGAGAGACCAAATAACAGTCAGCTCATACCGACAGGCTGAATAACAGTCAACTCATACAACTGTCAGACAGACCAAATAACAGTCAGCCCATACAGTTGTCACACAGTAAATAACAGTCAACTCATACAACTGTCAGAAAGACCAAATAAGAGTCAACTCATACAACTGTCAGAGAGACCAAATAACAGTCAGCTCATACAACTGTCCAACAGACCAAATAACAGTCAGCTCATACAACTGTCCGACAGACCAAATAACAGTCAACTCATACAACTGTTGGTCAGGCCAAATAACAGTCAACTCATACAACTGTCAGAGAGACCAAGTAACAGTCAGCTCATACAACTGTCCGACAGACCAAATAACAGTCAACTCCTACAACTGTCGGCCAGGCCAAATAACAGTCAACTCATACAACTGTCAGGTCGACCAAATAACAGTCAGCTCACACAAATGTCAGACACGCAAAATAACAGTTAACTCATACAACTGTCCAACAGACCAAATAACAGTCAACTCATACAACTGTCTGAGAAACAAAATAAGTCATCTAATACAACTGCCAGACCAATCGAATAACAGTCAGCCCATATAACTGTGAGACAGATCAAATAACAGCTCATACAACTGACAAACAGATCAAACAATGTATAATCAATCAGAATGATCACAGAGGTAAATCACTGACAGTTGACCCACGCCAGTCAGATTCCTTTTGTTTGCCAGCTATTATTTAGGCACCAGGTTTCACCATAATCCTATGCATAACAATATGCACGATGGCATGACAGACTCTGAAGACATCAATTTCCTGCTCATGTTTTAATATGAAATCCACAATACCATTAATCTACCACATACACCTTTACTTTGGTACAAACAAAAAAACAAACAGGTATTTTGGTGCTCAGCCAATCCTTCATGGTCTTTCAAGCACTTTTCAACACTCTGGTCAAGTTTTGGAAATGGAAGAATTTAACCCTCACATATTAACCACTGCAAACCCAAAAAATTAATGCATTGGTTGCACTATTTCCGAAAAAATTAAATAATGTTTCAGTTACATTACATGTTAATGCCCCACTTTGAAAAGATGTGTGACAGGATATCAGACCAGCGGAATTGCGGACCTATTATTATTGCACTTCCTCAATCCTGAAAGGCTATAAGGTAAGTCCGAATGTAAGGCTGTTGATTGGTCAATTGAATACAAATCAAATAACATACAAACAACAAATACCGAAGAAGTACATAAATGTACACTGGAATTGACATGTAGTACCTTACCTTTCTCTGGTCAGCACTGTGCAGGCTATGAGATCACTGTTATCTGAAACACAGTATACAACATCAGCATGTTAAATTTAAACACAGACTACATGGTTATCGGCCTGCTGTAACATGCAGTACAACACCATCAGCATAAATGGCATAGCAGCCATCAATGTGCTGTAAACAATATATGGTCATCACCATATTGAAACATATAGTATGTAGGGCTATTGATAGCATCCTGTAACACAGTACATGACCACCATTGTCCAGTAACACAGAATGTATGGCCATTGATAGTGTACTGTAACAGACAGTGCATGGCCACCATTGTCCAGTAACACAGAATGTATGGCCATTAATGTACTGTAACACTGTATATGTACAGCTATGGATAGCATCCTCTAACATACAGTCCATGTAACACTGGGTCAAAGGGGTTTATCTTAACATTACCCCATGGTGCAAGTGGTTGTGGCAGTTAGGATGGAAGTGAAGCTACTACTGGCTTGGCCACCAGCCGACAGCAGTTGCCAGAAAATGGTCCACTTCAGGTAGAATGGTGTATAAAGCAGATCATAGGACAGACTGTTGTGCATTTCACAATCTGCAATCAACACATAGCCTTTAAAAAATTAAACCTTTAGATACAGACATTAAACTTAAATTTAAAGTGAAAAAGTTTCACAATTTGCAGCTCTTAAACTGGGTGCTATGGCCAACTTTAGAGCGTCAGACTCCAACATCCAACGTTAACTACTAACTGTAAAATTAGTTTGATGATATCAGCACAAGTGCCATAATGATGGTAATTCTTTTGAAAACACAGGCAATGAAATCACAAATCTACCATAAACTCAGCATGTACGTAAGCTTGGGGATTAATTCCTCGGGTAAGGTCACATTAAGTGGAAACATGTTATGCATGATGAAAATAATTTATTGAAGAATATTTTAAATTGGAGACTAAAACCTTGTGCAGTAGTGACAATTCCGCCAGAAATAGCATAGCCAAGATAAAACAACAGGAATTTTAAGAATGAGTGAGCGAGTGCTTGGGGTTTAACATCGTAATTAACAATTTTTCAGTCATATGACCACGAAGGAATCTTTAGAGTGCATGTAATGTGCATCCTTGTTGCAGGACGGATTTCCACTGCTCTTTTATCCAGTGCTGCTTCACTGAGACGCCAAAACCGAAGGCTAGTAAGCCACTCCACCCGAAAAATTACACTGATATGGGTCAACCAGTCATTGCACCCCTCCCGAAGCGGATGCTCTACCAACTAGCAACAGCTAGCGGGGATGGTGGATTTTAAGAATAACTTAGGTCAATGAGCATGGAGTGAATTGTAAATGCTGACACACACTCTCCTGTTTAACATAAACACGTGTGTGTTCAATCAGCGTTCTGACACTGACATACTTGTAGTGTTCACATGCCATATATGTCCAGTGACAGTGACACACATTTAGTAGCACAGAAAATTAGGGTAGTGCCTCACAAATTCCTGGAAAACTCTTTCACTGAGTGATACCCTACATGTACATCTACACTGGAATAGATTGTTCTTGTCATTAGGATTTTACATCAGCTCTATACTTGATCTGGCTTTCTGAGAAAATACCAACCTTTTTCAGTTGCAGAAGCTTTTTGTCAAACCTGTTGTCAAATTACACTCAGTATAATTGAGATGGCCATCTATAGGTAATGAGTAAGACCTGAGAGTAACCTTAGGCTAAGCACCCCCAGCTCTTACACAAGCCTTCCCCAAGTAATGTGTGTACACATGGAGCTACACTTGTAGTCTCTATAAAACAGGCACACCAAGGATTTCACACTATGTGAACGTGTACAATATGCAAACTAATTAAATCGGTTACAAGACATAAGGTGACAAGGTATTCAGAGAATACCGATAGCTCGCCTGACTGAGCAGTTCGTAAAAAATGCATAACATTCAAGTCCTATGACACGCTCAAATACTGACCTACTATCACAATTAAGGATGTTTATCGCATGCACAAGGATTGCTGAGCTGTGACTTTAATGATGCAATGCTTCCGAGTTATAAATCATTGCACTGCCAAAAGACACTGTGGGGAGTTTGTACACAAATTTACCGCAGAGGTCTCTGATTTGTAAATGAAAACGGCAGTTGGCAATCCTTGTACTATGAGTGGCAACCATAACTCTGTGAAAGGCTGAAGAAATGTTGAGCTATGAGGTAAAAAAAACTTCCTTAGCCGTTGATATACAAATTGCCACCGATGATTGGCTATCTGTGTACTATTAGTGGCGACTTCAACCCTGTGATTGGCCAAAAACTCTAACGAAACTGGACACCAACAGTCTCTGATCCTCCTCTCACAATATCTCTCCTTACTTCATGCCACCTCATTATCCAGGTGTCACTCATCTGTGGCAAGAACAATGCTTCAGAATGGTCAGAAAGGGCAGTAAAACCTCCACGTGTTTGGCCGAGATCATGTGAGCCACTAATCAGAAAATATATCTGTCAAGATGGTAGATAAAAGTAAAGATGCACCTATTTGTCTCTGGAAACTATTTTAGTGGCTAAAACTAACATATCCTACTGATGAGAATTCTCTATTTCAGTTTTCTTGTTCAATAACACTGTTGGGGCCTCCGTAGCTCAGTCGGTTAGCGCGCTAGCGCAGCGTAATGACCCAGAAGCCTCTCACCAATGCGGTCGCTGTGAGCTCAAGACCAGCTCATGCTGCCTTCCTCTCCGGCCGTACGTGGGAAGGTCTGCCAGCAACCTGCGGATGGTCGTGGGTTTCCCCCGGGCTTTGCCCGGTTTCCACCCACCATAATGCTGGCCGCCGTCGTATAAGTGAAATATTCTTGAGTACGGCGTAAAACAAAAAAAAAAAAAAAAATCAATAACACTGTTAAATATGTTGTTTCTCTAAAAGAAATAATTCAATAATTCAATTGTGTAATAACAGACATGGGAGTCTATACTACAAGTGTTTAATACTAAGCCTTTGTATATTTGAGCTTCAATATTCTACTTAAGTAACTTGAAATCAACTTTGCTCAGGGGTGTTCAGAAATAATATCTTCAAGTGCCCAAGGGCTATGAATACTAACGAGACGGCCCTAAAAATAGCCTTTTAATAATATGACTGTCATTGGCTTGCCAATGTAGAAAAACTAGTTAGAACTTAAATAACTCCCATTTATCTTGCTGATGAAAAATATCACTATTTAAATTAGTTAGCTAAAATGAATTTGATATAAACTTGATTTATAAAAAAAACATGTCAAATGATACAATTCATAGATAAAATGGAAGTCAGTGAAATACTATTTTGTCTAGTGAGAATTTAAAATGCCTTCACACAGGCTACACTTATAACTTTTGATGGTCACTGCAACTTAAAAAAGTGCAGACAAATTATGTGTACATGTAACCGATAAAATGGGCTACGTAACCAACATTTTTATTATGAACTCTTTTTTTTATCCATCACATATCAATCTGTCAAAGCTAGAACTTTATGTTTGTAAGGTACTCAATCGTGCCGGACAAAATTCTTTCACAGCTTTTTTATGACAACACCTGTAACTGTGATTGTGTGTGTCTCTGCACGCTCACTATTTGTAGAGCTTGTACTAAAAAAAAAAACATGTTTAGTGTTTTTATGCTTCAAATTGAGAGCCCTGGTTTGAACAATGTAACAGATGACACTCATATACAAGTCAACTCAGCATGTTGTATAGACAAACCCCAGGTTATTCCCTGTGAGTGACTGCAATCCACAATCACAACTTGAAAACACTTCAATAGACCAGAATAAAGCTATGCAGTTTTATCTTCACTAAATCCATGAAAAATTTCATGGCCCATTTTTACTAAAAGGGTCAAACAAACTTACTGAGATCGAGCACGTCAGATATCTTGACACAGTTTTCATCAAGTGTGAGAGGCAGTTGGGATTCAGACTCCTGGAGTAATGTCAGCGATAAATCTCGTAGCAAGAAAAACACACGGATTGCCTGAAACAAGCAGAGGATACAACCACATTATCACTTCATATCAATTCTTACCACACAATGTAGGGACTTTATTTAGAAGCCTGATGAACCATTACTGTCTCATCAGATACAGTAGATCAAGATAGTAACAAGCACATGTACATGTATGAATGACATTCACACAGTCATGATTGAGCAGATGGTGACAGTGTGCACAGCTACATGTATGAAGGGTGACATTCACACAGTAGTGATGGAGCAGATGGTGACAGTGTGCACAGCTACATGTATAAAGGGTGACATTCACACAGTAGTGATGGAGCAGATGGTGACAGTGTGCACAGCTACATGTATGAAGGGTGACATTCGCACAGTTGTGATGGAGCAGACGGTGGCAGTGTGCACAGCTACATGTATGAAGGGTGACATTTACACAGTAGTGATGGAGCAGACGGTGACAGTGTGCACAGCTACATGTATGAAGGGTGACATTCACACAGTAGTGATGGAGCAGATGGTGACAGTGTACACAGCTACATGTATGAAGGGTGACATTCACACAGTAGTGATGGAGCAGATGGCGACAGTGTGCACAGCTACATGTATGAAGGGTAACATTCAGTCATGATTGAGCAGATGGTGACAGTGTGCACAGCTACATGTATGAAGGGTGACATTCACACAGTAGTGATGGAGCAGATGGTGACAGTGTGCACAGCTACATGTATGAAGGGTGACATTCACACAGTAGTGATGGAGCAGATGGTGACAGTGTGCACAGCTACATGTATGAAGGGTGACATTCACACAGTAGTGATGAAGCAGATGGTGACAGTGTGCACAGCTACATGTATGAAGGGTGACATTTACACACTAGTGATGGAGCAGATGGTGACAGTGTGCACAGCTACATGTATGAAGGGTGACATTCACACAGTAGTGATGGAGCAGATGGTGACAGTGTGCACAGCTACATGTATGAAGGGTGACATTTACACACTAGTGATGGAGCAGATGGTGACAGTGTGCACAGCTACATGTATAAAGGGTGACATTCAAGGATGTGATGGAGCAGATGGTGACTGTGCACAGCTACATGTATGAAGGGTGACATTCACACAGTAGTGATGGAGCAGATGGTGACAGTGTGCACAGCTACATGAATGGTGACATTTACACACTAGTGACGGAGCAGATGGTGACAGTGTGCACAGCTACATGTATGAAGGGTGACATTCACACAGTAGTGATGGAGCAGATGGTGACAGTGTGCACAGCTACATGTATGAAGGGTGACATTTACACACTAGTGATGGAGCAGATGGTGACTGTGCACAGCTACATGTATGAAGGGTGACATTCAAGGATGTGATGGAGCAGATGGTGACAGTGTGCACAGCTACATGTATGAAGGGTGACATTCACACAGTAGTGATGAAGCAGATGGTGACAGTGTGCACAGCTACATGTATGAAGGGTGACATTCACACAGTAGGGATGGAGCAGCTGGTGACAGTGTGCACAGCTACATGTGTGAAGAGTGACATTCACACAGTAGTGATGGAGCAGATGGTGACAGTGTGCACAGCTACATGTATGAAGGGTGACATTCACACAGTAGTGATGGAGCAGATGGTGACAGTGTGCACAGCTACATGTATGAAGGGTGACATTTACACACTAGTGATGGAGCAGATGGTGACAGTGTGCACAGCTACATGTATGAAGGGTGACGTTCAAGGATGTGATGGAGCAGATGGTCCATGTGAGATGATACACTCACAAAGTACAGTTAACTTTGCATATTACATCTACAATAGACCAGGCCAGGGCTAAGTTGCACACTCCTATAAAGTTATCTATAGATACCACATCAACATTTGTACTGGCCAGGGCAGGACTGTACTGCATGAACAAGACAGAGTGCCAATGTGTCTACAGCTATGAGAACTCAGAAGCTGATGAAAACAAAAAGGGATGTGTGTCACAGATAACACCTGATATTGATCTTATTTCTTTTTTCAATTCTATTAAAATAGGTTTCTCTTCATTGCACAGGCAATTTCCAGCTACAGATAGTAGAGGCTGTATGGGAAATGAAAACCAAGAATACATTTGTGCTGAGATGTTAAGCTCTACTTCTGGGTAAGATTGCATGTGACTGGGACCTTGCCTCCTTGGACAAACCAGCCTGAGCCTTCTGTGAAACAATCAATAGTGCCTGTCGTCGATAACCTCAGTGGAAGCCCTGCCTTACCAGCAATTCCAGGAAAATCAGCCCCTGGATGTTTTCTAGGAAAGAGTCCTGAGAGTGGGAGACCCAGTCTCCTATCTGAGCTACATTATCTACATTAATACATCAGACTATCTGACTACACTGAAAGTCAGAATCATCATGAACGTTTATTTTAAGAACTGGTCAACACAACTGCAGACTGTATTCACACCGCAAAGTGCAATGAAAGGCTTGAATACATGCACGCCACCTGTCAAAGGCTTGAATACATGCACGTCATCTGTCAAAGGCTTGAATACATGCATGTCATCTGCCAAGGGCTTGTTAAAGGCTTGAATACATGCATGTCATTTGTCAAAGGCTTCAATACATGCATGTCATTTGTCAAAGGCTTCAATACACGCACGTCATTTGTCAAAGGCTTGTTAAAGGCTTGAATACATGCATGTCATCCGTCAAAGGCTTCAATACATGCATGTCATCTGTCAAAGGCTTCAATACATGCATGTCATCCGTCAAAGGCTTTAATACATGCACGTCATTTGTCGAAGGCTTGTTAAAGGCTTCAATACATGCATGTCATCTGTCAAAGGCTTCAATACATGCATGTCATCTGTCAAAGGCTTCAATACATGCATGTCATCTATCAAAGGATCCAATACATGCATGTCATCTGTCAAAGGCTTCAGTACATGCACATCATCTGTCAAAGGCTTTAATACATGCACGTCATTTGTCGAAGGCTTGTTAAAGGCTTGAATACATGCATGTCATCTGTCAAAGGCTTCAATACATGCATGTCATCCGTCAAAGGCTTCAATACATGCATGTCATCCGTCAAAGGATCCAATACATGCATGTCATCTGTCAAAGGCTTCAATACATGCACGCCACCTGTCAAAGGCTTCAATACATGCATGTCATCTGTCAAAGGATCCAATACATGCACGTCATTTGTCAAAGGCTTCAACACATGCACGTCATCTGAGAAAGGCTTCAATACATGCACGTCATCTGTCAAAGGCTTCAATACATGCACGTCATTTGTCAAAGGCTTCAATACATGCACGCCACCTGTCAAAGGCTTCAATACATGTATGTCATCTGTCAAAGGCTTCAATACATGCATGTCATTTGTCAAAGGATCTAATACATGCACATCATCGGTCAAAGCATCCAATACATGCACATCATTTGTCAAAGGATCCAATACATGCATGTCATCTGTCAAAGGCTTCAATACATGCAAGTCATCTGTCAAAGGCTTCAATACAAGCATGTCATTTGTCAAAGGCTTCAATACATGCACGGTGTTTTTTTTTTCTTCTAGTTCGCACTTGCCTTTCATTTGATGTCATTTTATTTCAGTATTACATGTATGCGAGCCTTTTATGACCTACTTTGCAAAATTTCTGATGTTTCTATATACCACAGCAAGTGATCATATATATGAAAACATTTCAGCCAAGCCTATAATGACGCTGCATACAATTATTTAAGGCTGAGTGTATCACCCTTTGTCATACATATTTAGATCTTACTACTGATTCACGTTCACTGTTTAGGTCCTAGGCAGACATGCCTACCCCTAGTGAATGTAATGTGTACAAACATTCATGTTTACCTGTACAAATCCAATTTTATGTGTACAAAATCACGACAACAATGCGGCAGACACATTTTTTTTTAAACCCCTCTTAAAACTCACTTCAAATAAAAACACTGATGCAAAACACGCTAACCTTTTACTTATGTCACTAAAACAGGAATGTCAGGAATTCAAAAAATGGGCTAAGGTGGCCCAGAGGGGAAGCAAAAGACACATTTGGTGTGTTAGTTTGGATCATTAAGAGGAAAATTCTTCATGTTCTATTTTAACATAATGAGGCTGTTAAGGATTCAGCATGTTTACCTGGTGTATAATCATTAATATGTTCTGTATATTTTTTTTTTTTTTTTTTTTTTTTTTACGGTTTACTTAATCTTGAGTTCATTGAGTTTGACAGCCGTTCTCAGCTGGGAACCTGTACTGATCATGTCATGAAGTGGATTTTCAGGTTGTGACGCTCCAATTCTGAAAATTACCGGGTGCTTGTTCAAGAATTTCTCACTGTAAGTGACTTCTGTGCTTTTACGTTTGCTTTCTTTGCACACATCACCACCATGCATTTTGCCGGGAAAGGCATGTTCAACAAGGGTTGACATAACGAGACGGAATAAACAGGTGACCATTCTGAAATCCTTTGTGCGCTTCATTGAAGCTATATTAATTTGCAAGTTAGGGGTTTCCTGCTAGATCCTCGCTGTAATAGGAATGCTACAATAGTGGATCTGATATTAAAAAACGGTTAAAAAAAAAAAAAAAAGGAAATCGGCCTTCGGATTTTATTTTCTTCTGGATATGCCGTCTAAGCGTATTTTCTACTTTTTTGGATTATGGTTGTATTTTGTACATGTCTGGGGTACAAAATACGCCAAAATTGTCCAAGTAGGCAGGTCTGCCTAGGCTACCCAACACTCCATTTTGTGCATTAAATAACACAACAGGAAATCCTGTGATGAAAACAATCTTAACATAACAATCATAACAGCTTGAGCCCGTTGTTTATCTGTTACTGGGAAATACGAGACGTGTATATTCAGAGAAACGAGTTACAAGGCCAACGTGCAGCTTATGGTTCAGTTTAGCCTGTATTATCATGGAACACATCACATAATGATTTATAAGTAATCCTATATTAGACATTGAGACAGTCTATGAACATACCACACTTGCTTCAGGTATGAATTTCTATACTACACTTTAAAGAATGATGCAATGAATGTTTGACCCATTTGTCGTCCTAAGTAAGCACAATGTTCAGGCAAAGGAGACGGCAAATGAGGCAATGACAACCCAGATGATCTGAACTGTGAGGCAGTCGGTTCTTGTCGGGTGTCAAGTGTGCCAGGCAGAAGAAAAGCCCATTCTGACTTGTGCTGGTTTCATTTTCAATATGAATTTATTTTCAATTTGTGCCCGATAATAACATCAAATGTGTATCGCCCATGGCGATACACAAGAATCAATGCCACATATACAGACAGGCACAGTTTCACTTTCATTCCAGCAGTGTTTTACTTCTCAGAAATCCACTCATATCCATTTCCAGTCACTCTGAAAATTGAAGATGTTATTCCTCGAACAACTCGAGATTATGAGAACATCACACGAGGCAAGCAGCAATCACTGGGCCAGCCTGAACATTTTCGCATTTCTCAGAAATAGTCATGCACTGCACAAAAACAATTTGTTACACTATAGCTGTGTAAATTAAGTTTGATGTGCTGAGAGGACACAGATACAAGCTATACTGGAGGACAAATAAGACACGTGGCAGCTGCAAGTATGGGTACATCCGTTCTCACTGAATATATGAAAATGTTGATATTTCAAATAATTTATTTTTTTCTCTACTGAACTGTATCTCAAAAAACGTGCAAAGCCTGTCTTATTTTACTTGTACACATAATTATTCAGGGGCATTTTCCATGCTTCTGCATACCTTCACTGTCAACACAAACACATGTCTGGGCCGATTTGGCTACTCGTGATCAGTGTGATAAAGTACATGGAAAACCACTGCAAATCAGGACAGGAATCTAAACCATGTACATGTAGTAACAAACATTGTCATACACACAATTCTCTGAAAATACAACATAGAGTGTTTTTTATCACAAACTTCCGATTACATACAGGAAATAAAGGTTTAACCACAAAGTGTCACACTACATGAATTTCCCCCAAAATACAGAAAAACAAAATGGCATCATAACTAAAATGATGATTAGCATAGACTTCCTCATAAATACAGGATCTAAGCACATACCAAGAAGCATCATGATGTCAATTCCAATAAAATTAAGAAAAGAAAAAACAGCGTAACACCACAAAATGGCTGTTCAGCACAAACTTCCTATAAAATGGAGAAACATGTGACTCGTACATTTCGTTTACTTGGAAATGTACCAGACCTAATCAATCCGCCCCGTGAAAGACACGCCTCACCCAACTGTTACAAACTTTTCTTATTTTTGAAAACTAACATTCATTTGGCTACAAAAGACAACAATTTATACATATACATGTATAAAGACAACAATTTATACATGTACATGTATAAAGATAAAAATTTATATATAAAGAATTTATACATATTATTTAGATATTAAAAAAAAAAATTCACAACGAACTAACATAATACTTGCGGTAAGAAATAACTGAAGTTGGTGAGGATCTGACTTCCACTTGGGTTTGGGGGTGGGTCTGAGGGTGGGTTTGGGGGTGGGTCTGAGGGTTGGGGGCGTGCACAGCAATCCCGCACCTTTACTTCAAAAGTATGGCCAAAGTGCAGTGTTTGACAGCAGGAAATTATGTCCACATGGGTATTAACAATGATAAAAGGGATTTTTCTTTCCCTGAACATAAACACTTCACTTCCCTTGAACAGCATAACGTCAGGTGATATCGATCAGCTGCCTTTCTTGGAATTTCTCAGTAAAAAGAAAACTACAATCTTCACATGCTAATCACTTCATACAGGGGAGTGAACCACGGAGAACATGTTACATATTGCATCAGTTAACAGGACTTCTGAGAAATATAAATTAATGTCTTCAGGTACATGCTGTTTGTTAGACATTAGCTTTTTTAAAAATTGGCTTTGCTCAAGTAATTTTTAATTGCTAGCTAGAACTGATAATAGATAGCAGGTACAATCATCTTCACACATATAAGTTACCCATCTTGGTAGACAGTTTTTTCTAGGACAAATATTCAGTCTTTTACAGAGCAGATACAATTACCAATTTTATTATGGTAACATAGTTTGTATGTAACTTTACAACTTAACACACTTGAAGCAGTTAATCTACACGTGTTTAGCTTTTAAGCAGCCAATCCACTATCCAATTAAAATGTTGTTTAGACACGGCCTGACCAATTGCTTCCAGGGTGACCAACTGGATGTCATTACCTAAGGCATACGGAAGTAGCTGCGTTAAAGATACACCAGACACTCTGCCTTGCAGCAAGCACGTTTTAAATGCTTTAAACGACTTACCTGCCCTACCTACCCAGTTTCTAGGTTCTTTGCTTTTAATACTGATAGGATCCACACATTAACTTATGAATGTTATTTTACATCTGCACACAAGACTTATGATTTGTATTGTAAGTTATCGTGAAAAGGTCTCTTGGTCTTTATATTACGTCATATGTTAGCCTTGGATTATTACATAGCCCTTTATTTGCCTCACTGCGGTAGGCATCAGTTGCCTCCTTTTTTGGTATTGCACTAAGCTATATTGTGCTGCATAAGCCAACATACTTGAAATAATTACAAGAGTGTTGCTGACAAGTATGGACATTTTGTTGCTTTGTCGCGTGCTTACAGCACTATTAGAAGAGAATATTAGTGTAGATTAGACCAATTTATTAATATGCAAATAAATTTATTAAGCCCATTGTGTGTGTTTTGTTTTCATGCTGAGTAGTTCTGCAGAGAAAATCGATCCAATATGTACACATTTCCAAATCCCTACTTATTTGCTGACCTCAGTTTGTTCAACCTGAAACTCATTTTAAGTGCACTACTCTCCATTTAATCCAGACCTTTATTTACCTTGAACATATGCTTCAAACTACATGTAACAGCACAGACTACATGTAACAGCACAGACTTCATGTAACAACACAGACTACATGTAACAGCACAGACTTCATGTAACAGCACAGACTACATGTAATAGCACAAACTACATGTAACATCACAGACTACATGTAACAGCACAAACTACATGTAACAGTGCAAACTAAATGTAACAGCACAGACTACATGTAACAGCACAAACTATATGTAACAGCACAGAATACATGTAGCAGCACAGACTACATGTGACAGCACAAACTGTATGTAACAGCACAGACTACATGTAACAGCACAAACTACATGTAACAGCACAAACTACATGTACATGTAACAGCACAGACTATATGTAACAGCACAAACTACATGTAACAGCACAAACTACATGTAACATCACAGACTACATGTAACAGTACAAACTACATGTAACAGCACAAACTACATGTAACAGCAAAGACTACATGTGACAGCACAGAATACATGTAGCAGCACAGACTACACGTGACAGCACAAACTGTATGTAACAGCACAGACTACATGTAACAGCACAAACTACATGTAACAGCACAAACTACATGTACATGTAACAGCACAGACAATATGTAACAGCACAAACTATATGTAACAGCACAAACTACATGTAACATCACAGACTACATGTAACAGTACAAACTACATGTAACAGCACAAACTACATGTAACAAAAAAGACTACATGTAACAGCACAGGCTACATGTAACAGCACAGGCTACATAAAACAGCACAGACCACATGTAACATCACAAACTACATGTAACATCACAGATTACATGTAATAGCACAAACTACATGTAACAGCACAGACTACATGTATCAGCACAGAATACATGTATCAGCACAAACTACATGTACATGTAACAGCACAGGCTACATGTAACAGCACAGTGCACAAACTACATGTAACAGAACAGACTATATTTAACAGCACAAACTTCATGTAACAGCACAAACTACATGTAACGGCACAGGCTACATGTCACAGCACAAACTACATGTATCAGCACAGACAACATGTGACAGCACAAACTACATGTAACAGCACAGACTACATGTAACAGCACAAACTACATGTAACAGCACAGACTACATTTAACAGTACAAACTACATGCAAGAGCATGAACTACATGTAACAGCACAAACCAAAGTTTTCCTCTCTAAAATATGTATATATGTAAATATACTAAGCAAGTGCAGTCAAAAGCAACAAGAATAAGTCAAATCTAAAATGAGAAAACCCATATTTATAGTGTAACTACTCTAATTCCCCAATCAACACTGAGGGCATGTTAATTACAGGTAGATGTATGTGAAGAATAAAACCCTTCAACTTGCTTTAAGTAAAAGAAAACAAGAAAAACGAGTCAGCATCAGTGGAAAGACCATTAAAACGATATTTGACAATACCTTTACTCTTCCTTCAGATTTTTTTCACCAAATAAATATATTTATTTATCTGATTGGTGTTTGATGCCACCCTCAAGAATATTTCACTTGGTGGGCTATATTAATGATGTACAAGTATGCTGGCAACAACGTCGCTCAGTTCTTCTACACCTTTACACTCAGGCATGAAAAAACATGCTTGAGAACATTGTTTGGAACTGTGAAATGTGAACTCACGAAACAGTAAGTCTAACATTAAATGCCTATCTGAAGGCCAGACAAAAGTGAGTGTGAAGTCAACCCAGACATACTTTTAATTAAAAAAAAAAGTTATTTTCAGATACAGTTTACAATTGTCTTTCTACTGTTTATATTTCATCTGTATGTTTTTTTTTCCAACAGGACCTTCACTTGGAGTAGCCACATGGGTGTGCAGTTCTCGCACAAATGTAAATAAATGAAAGCCCAAAAAAGGCTTAATCACAAAAACACAGCAAACAGCTTGTGACATTCAGGCTTCAGATTGACATCTTGTGGGTCAGGGGAGATAACCATATGTCTATCTGGAGAATCAAGAAAACAACGACTGTAGTGCTACTTGTTTGTGTGAACTCCAAAAGAACAACACATTATTGTGGAAATGTAACAGTATTATACTAGAGTTCAGCATTATGATGAAAATGTATATGTAAAAACCATCAAGAGGATCCATGTTCCTGATCCTTGAAGCATTTTCAACTTTAGTGTTTGGTGGGTTTTGATGGGGTGGGATGGGGTGGGGTGGGAGAAGGTGTTACAAACTATACAGTGGCAACGTCGAGATAGGAATTGATCACATAGGTGATACACTCGAGGTGAGCATTTCGTCATTACAAAGTGGCATACAGATATGTAATTAGAGTGAGTGACTCGTCATTACAAAGTGGCATACAGATACGTAATTAGAGTGAGTGACTCGTCATTACAAAGTGGCATACAGATACGTAATTAGAGTGAGTGACTCGTCATTACAAAGTGGCATACAGATACGTAATTAGAGTGAGTGACTCGTCATTACAAAGTGGCATACAGATACGTAATTAGAGTGAGTGACTCAAAAGATTTGGCTATACAATCTACATATTTCAAAATATTTCTTGTCTATAATTTCATGGCCATATTTATACACAAGTAAGTCACAAGTAACTGTTTTGAATGACTATTACTTAAAAACATTAATCTTTTATACAACTGAACTTAAGGGATTCTAAAGATGTTGGCAAAAAATTTCCTAACATAAACTGAAAGTGTACAGTAATCAAAAACTCATTCATATCTTTCCAGATTCTAGTTTATGGCTACAGTGCATGTATAAAACTGAAACATTTACAGAGACAATATCAGTTCTTGTCAGCATCACAAGCAACATTAACTGTAGGTAGTAAAGTTTTCAAATCACGAAACCAGTCGCCGTGCCATCTTCACTGTGCAGACACTACCTGCCACCATACCATCTTAAGTGTGTAGCCAATACCTGCCACATACCATCTTAACTATACAACCACTACCATCCACCATTGCATCTTAAGTGTGCAGTCAATACCATCCACCATACCATCTTAAGTGTGCAGCCAGTACCTGCCACCATACCATCTTAAGTGTGCAGTCAGTACCTGCCACCATACCATCTTAACTATGCAACCACTACCATCCACCGTACCATCTTCACGATGCTGTTACTGCCTGCCACGGTATCATCTTAACTGTGCTGCCATTACCCCCACCATATCATCTTAACTAAGCAGCCACTACTAGCCACCATACCATCTTAACTATGAAGCCACTACCAGCCACCTTACCATCTTAAGTGTGCAGCCACTACCATCCACCATAACATCTTCATGATGCAGCCACTCCCTGCCACTGTACTATCTTAAATATGTAGCCATTACCTGCTGCCATACCATCTTAACTCTACAGCTACTACCTGATGCCATACCATCTTAACTATGCAGTCACTACCTGTTGCCCAACATCTTATCTTAAGTTTAGCATCTTAACTATGCAGGAACTATTGGCTGCCATAACATCTTCACGATGCAGCCACTACCTGTTGGTATACATGTAGATGCAAAGGTAGCATGGATATTAATGATCTGTTAACTCACCCTCCTTGCTCGCTCCACCTCCCCACATGGCAACCTCTTGTTGAAGTCTATCCCTGTTAGAGGTGTGCCCGCTGGAGGCAGCAGGATGGATGCATCCATCATTAGGTATTCCACATTTAGCGGCCGTGTCTACAGTATAAACAAGATAAAATCAGGAGAAATCACATCTTGCGAGGTGCTACCATTTATTTAGCCACATAGATGTAGCTGTTTAGAGTGGTATGTGTGGACACACTAACGCACATGGACATTATGCCTATGGTAGATATTCCAACATCCAGGCTCTCATCAGTTCTTATGTGTACTTTTCTAGGTTTTTGACTTGATACTATAGCCATGCCCAGTTTCAAGTGTTAATGATTCACATAAAATGCACAAAATTTGCGAACTGTGACTGATGGCCTACAGTGATAATGCTACAAGATTGTTTGCCTTGTAATGAGGAAATCTTTGTCATGCACTCATGGTCACCTTCCACCTAGCTGGCTTATTACCCTGTACACAGCATCAACTTAACATGCTGAGAGCAAGATAAAAATAATCAAGAGTTAATGTGAATTGAACATGTGTAAATAGGTAAACAAAAATCTGCACCATTCAGAGTTAACAGGAACTAAGACTCACCTTAAGTTCTCTGTATTCATCTTCAAACATGTCAAGAAAAATTTCTTCACTCTGAAATCAAGAATGGAAATGGACTCAAAGAAAGTTCACTTGATTACCGTAAATCAGGAGGAGTTTAGCCAACGATTTTAAAAAGTGTATCCCATGATTCCTTGTGACACATGGTGATTCTTAATAATTTAATAATTGGGCACGGGGGGGGGGGGGGGGGGGGGGGGGCAGTGGGGGTCTGAGGACTGTGTTTACAGGATTGTAGATACGTGTGACAAGACAAATAACCATGATTACACTTCAGTGAACATGTAACTGACAGCTCCATTAGAATCACTACACAGCTACGGCGAGAATGCACATCTCACCTATCGTGTGCCCAGTGGAGTCATGCCAAAACGCTTCAGTAAGCAAAAAACTGTTAGCACTAGTACCATCTCTGCATATTTTCTACCAAAATGCAGGGGAGAATATGCTATGCCAAAACAGGCAAGGTTGAGGTCATACGGTGCACGGTAACAAATAGGCCAACACTGATAAGCATAGGCATAAGTCTTTCAAAACATCAATGAACGACAAATATGTGTTTAAAGTAAATAAATAGTCATGTGTGTTTTAGAAGCTAATTTACAAATATAAATACAACACTTCACTGCACCGACTTACCACGATTAGGTTCAGTTTTACAGGTTTGCATTTGTCGGAGTAAGAAAATCCTTTTCATGCCATTTGCTTGAATCATAACTCGTGATCCATCTTACCAGTGTAGGCTTTGATGATCTAACTTTCGTTATATGGTTAAATTTCGTTAAATTTGGGAGAAGGTGCCAAACTATAACCTATTGAGCATTCAGATACAAATGGCTGAGTTGTATTGATATCATGGCTAATCCCAGCGTTTCACACAGCTCTGGGTAGTCTTTGAAGTTTCAACATAGTTTAAGAAATCCAATCCGACCACTTGATGTTTTAATGCTACTCAGTGTACATGGGTTATGTGTGTTGCTTAAACCACTGAAATACACGACTACATGGTTTCAGTGAAAATGGTTTAGTAGCAAAGTCCATAGAGGTCTCACAGAAATTACTGCTCATGCATTTCAATGAACATGTGGCTGCATGTAAATTAATGGACTTCCGTCTCCCCCTCGTCTAGATTTGGTCTAGAATTGACTATTCCAAAATGTGATTTGTTAAATTTGTTTACGGGGCTGTGAACAGACAACACCGTTCTCAGGATAATGCTATCATTGGGCGACCTCCACATAACCTGAACAATTAAGCGTTCGCCCATTTAATTGAGGCCTGCAAGTGTAACCCACAAATTTAGCCTGTCAACCTGAGAAGTGATATGTCAAGTAGCCTGTTAAATGTGGACATTTTTTAATTATATAGGTTTGTTGTAATTGTTGCTGAATACTTTATTCACTTTAATTCATGAGTAAAAACAAAGGTGACTGGTCGGGGAATCTTTAAGCCTCACTGTCGAGTACTGTAGCTGACCCCCAAACGGTAAGGATTAGCAACCTACGCCTTCATGAAGTCTAATGAAGGAGGAGGGAGGCTAATATCTCATATGTCATGCCGCCCCAACTCAGACTGTGCAGATGTAACCGACAGGCGAAATCACTTTCATTGTAACAGGTCAAATTATGTCATCGATCAAAAAAAAAAATTTTTTTTTCTTGACAACCAACAGACCCACCTTGAGAACAAGTTAATGGCTTCTCATGCGCAACCAACAACGTTGAGGGTGTAGCGGAACTAGTGGGTGTATAATCAGCCTATTCTCAGTCCATGCTTAGGGAATTTACCCCATGTGACAAGGATCAGCACGCAGGCCACGACTGGCATGACCTCACAACTTTGGACTGATCAATCTCCCTTGTCATTTTCTCTGGCTACTCAAATCCGCTGAAGTTTACGGCCAGAAATTTTCAGCTTAACACTACATGATTTACGTATAGGACAATGAGGACCTATACATTCGTGTGGAGAAAGTAACGTCTAGCAGACATGAAACTTTTAGTTTTTTGTCTATTAGTATTATGTCCCATACAATAAATAACCATCTACACAAGCACGACTTCTCCATGCAGTTACTTTGTTAAATAATATATACATACATAGGTGTTAAACACAGTGACTGGCTTCAGGGATTTCAACCGATTACAACTAACCCAAAAAAGAAATTTTCTGAACTGACAAATGAAGGAGCTAACCCAACAAACTGACTCATCGTTCAGTAACTGGTCTCGCAGACGTCTTGCACAATTCTGAATAAGTAATTTACTAAATTTTCTTTGACATTACAGAAATTTGCAGACTTATACAAACAGGAACTAATGTCAGTGCTTTCAGACACCTTACCCGAGAGTACAACTGACCTTGTAGAAGTTGCGGAGTAGCTGAGTACTGCCCTCGCGTGCGTTCTCCACACAGGCCAGTGCTGGTCCTTTAGGTAGGACTTCCCACGTTTGTAGACAAGCTGCTTAACAGCTTGATGCTCAGCTCTAGTGTGGCTAACCTTACTTTGCTGGCTGTGAAAATAGAGAACAGATCCTATCAGAGTTTTCTGGGATGTACACAACTTCTTCTCAATTCTCACCACATGAAGCATATCAGCTTCTGTGTATTTAGTTAGTTATTTTCTGATTGTAGTGTACAGCCATACTTTTGAATTTTTTCACTTATTCGAAAGCTGAGTTATAGGTGGAAGGAACTGCTGTCTTGGGCAATTTACAGACAAACTTTACTGCCATAGGCCGCTCCTTGTCACCAAGGCCAAATAAACGGTGATAGCAGGGGAAGTTACCTAGGATTCCTGTCCTACATGTAGGTCGGGTTTGAACCCACACCTTTGTCTCTCTGTTTAGTTAGTCACACAAATAATATACTGATATCCCCCACTCTTTGGACAGGCCAGTGTGATGATACCTATCAGCTTCTCTGTATGGTTAAAGTCATGCAAATAATGTAGTGATATCACTTACTCTGCTGACAGGCCAGTGTGACAATACCTATCAGCTTCTCTGTATGGTTATAGTCACACAAATAATGTAGTGATATCACTTACTCTGCTGACAGGCCAGTGTGACGATACCTATCAGCTTCTCTGTATGGTTAAAGTCACGCAAATAATGTAGTGATATCACTTACTCTGCTGATCAGCCAGTGTGACAATACCTATCAGCTTCTCTGTATGGTTATAGTCACACAAATAATGTAGTGATATCACTTACTCTGCTGACAGGCCAGTGTGACGATACCTATCAGCTTCTCTGTATGGTTAAAGTCACGCAAATAATGTAGTGATATCACTTACTCTGCTGATCGGCCAGTGTCATGATATCTATCAGCTTCTCTGTATGGTTAGTCACACAAATAATGTAGTGATATCACTTACTCTGCTGATCGGCCAGTGTCATGATATCTATCAGTTTCTCTGTATGGTTAAAGTCACACAAATAATGTAGTGATATCACTTACTCTGCTGACAGGCCAGTGTGACAATACCTATCAGCTTCTCTGTATGGTTAAAGTCACACGAATAATGTAGTGATATCTCTTTCTCTGCTGATCGGCCAGTGTGATGATATCTATCAGTTTTTCTGTATGGTTAAAGTCACACAAATAATGTAGTGATATCACTTACTGCTGAGAGGCCAGTGTGACGATACCTATCAGCTTCTCTGTATGGTTAAAGTCACACAAATAATGTAGTGATATCACTTACTCTGCTGACAGGCCAGTGTAATGATACGTATCAACTTCTCCACCAATATCACATTGTAATGCTCCTTTGTCTGAAACAATAAGATACACCGTCAATACACAACCAACAGTAGACAACTGCCTGTCTTAAAACCTAATTTAAAACTGCAAAATATTTACAGGTAAGTGATGAGAATACCAGACTCTACAGGTAAAGCTTGATGCAAACCTCTACACATGAAATTTGAAGTGAAGCACTTGAGTCTCCTAATGCACCAAGTACAACAGGACTTACCTCTGAGCGATCAGTCGGCATGAGGACTGTGTCCAGTAACCCCTGGTGAATACCTAGAAAGTAAGGAAAACAGGTTAATGACGAGGTTGGTCGGGAGAACTGTCATGACAGCAGCCGGTGTGATAGGTAAACATTTGTTATCTTAAGATCTTAATAGTTAAATCATGAACTAATATTAGTGATACTCGGCTGAGATTAAGACCTGATACTGTGTTTTGTAATTGTTTTATATTTCATAACTTACATCCACATGTACATGTTTATCATTCATTGTAAACATCATATGGAAGAATGAATTGTGTTCTGTATTGCAGGTGTCACTTTCATAAAAATGAAAGTCATATTTCTCGTAGCTTTCTTTTCATAGAAAAGACCTTGTCTGGGTTATAGCGCCATAAGGCAGCGTCATTTATGAGAACAGCTCTAAAAAACTGATTTACAGAGTTTTGTGACAGTGGCCCCTGCTTCTTACATTACTATCTTCGTTATTTCTGGATTCCCTCTAAACTACTATCATCACAGGCATGAAAGGTAGCAAGATGCTTTACTGTTTGTTCATGAAATGAAATGTGATTGAAATGACTGATACACACACAAGAGTGAAGCAATACCTGTATAATAGAACAAAAGCCTCTACTCAATACGCCAACAATGGGAACGTTCTAAATAGAGTGCAATCTAATAAAAAAATAGTAAACTGACAGACAAATACTGCACTATTTTACTAAGAAAATGAGGTTGCTTGTAAAATATTTACAGGTAAGTGATGACAATACCATTTCACATGCACACATCTACATTGTACCTCATAAATCATGGCATTTCCATACTTATTTATTAAGACCAGTGAAACAAATACTGGTATTCAGTCCAAGCATATACAAATATGTACACTGGCATTTAGACACTGCAGAGCAGTTATTAAATTGTTTCCCCACTGAATGAGAGATAAAAAGACAACAGAGCAAATGATCAAAGACAATGAGAAGTTGAGCAGGAGAGTGATAATTCTGTGTATAAGTTCACAGTCAGACACACAGAACAAATGATCAAAAACAATGAGAAGTTGAGCAGGAGAGTGATAATTCTGTGTATAAGTTCACAGTCAGACACACAGAACAAATGATCAAAGACAATGAGAAGTTGAGCAGGAGAGTGATAATTCTGTGTATAACTTCACAGTCAGACACACAGAACAAATGATTGAAGACAATGAGAAGTTGAGCAGGAGAGTGATAATTCTGTGTATAAGTTCACAGTCAGACACACAGAACAAATGATCGAAGACAATGAGAAGTTGAGCAGGAGAGTGATAATTCTGTGTATAACTTCACAGTCAGACACACAGAACAAATGATCAATGATGATGAGAAGTTGAGCAGAAGAGTGATAATTCTGTGTATAAGTTCAGTCAAAGACACACAGAACAATGATCAAAGACAATGAGAAGTTGAAAATGAGACGTGATGTTTCTGTGTATAACTTCACAGTCAGACACACAGAGACCTTTCACTACATGTAGATGTACAAAACACATCTAAACAACACCTGGTCATACCCTCTGTTTTACAATCCATGAAGAAAGCACAGAAAGAAAAACACACAATTATTAAATTTTTTGTACTACATATTTCTTCCTTGACTGATTCATAAACAGATTTACTGGCAAATTTTAACAAGTCAATGTTGGATAGTGTTTTGCGTTGTTACCTTCATTGTGACCCATGGCGTAGAGTAAACACAGGGCAAATAGCGTTTCATAGTCATTCTCTCGACATTCTAACGAGTTGAAGATAGCCTCCAGGTAAGGTCTGTAATCACAATCACAGCAAACAGCAATATTAGCAATAACAAAAAAAATTCTCTGCCAACATCAACTTTAAATGGTATTTAAATAGAAAACAATCTGAAATTGGTTTGGGGCCATACTTGGTCAAACAAAATTTAGCCAAAATTAACAACAGAGCAATCTTGGACTAACATCATACAACAAGAAGCCATTTAGATATCTAGACGTGTCTGTCCATGCTACTGACCCATGAACACCATGGCTTCAGTATGCTCTAGACGTGCCTGTTCATGCTGCTGAATTACAGATACCATGGTTTCCGTATGGTCTAGATGTGTCTGTTAATGCCCCTGACCCACAGACACCATGGCTTCAGTATGGTCTAGATGTGCCTGTCCATGCTGCTGACCCATGGACACCATGGCTTCAGTATGGTCTAGATGTGTCTGTTCATGCCCCTGACCCATGGACACCATAACTTCAGTATGGTCTAGATGTGCCTGTCCATGCTGCTGAACTACAGAAACCATGGTTTCTGTATGGTCTAGATCTGTCTGTCCATGCCCCTTACCCATAGACACCATGGCTTCAGTATGGTCTAGATGTGTCTGTTTAAGCTGCTGACCCATGGACACCATGGCTTCAGTATGGTCTAGATGTGTCTGTCCATGCTGCTGAACTACAGAAACCATGGTTTCTGTATGGTCTAGATGTGTCTGTCCATGCCCCTTACCCATGGACACCATGGCTTCAGTATGGTCTAGATGTGTCTGTCTATGCTGCTGACCCATGGACACCATAGCTTCAGTATGGTCTAGATGTGTCTGTCTATGTTGCTGACCCATGGCTTCAGTATGGTCTACATGTGCCTGTCCATGCTGCTGAACTACAGATACCATGGCTTCCGTATGGTCTAGATGTGCCTCTCCATGCCCCTGACCCATGGACACCATGGCTTCAGTATGGTCTAGATGTGTCTGTCTATGCCCCTGACCCATGGACACCATAACTTCAGCATGGTCTAAATGTGCCTGTCTATGCTTGCTGGCCTATGGACACCATGGCTTCAGTATGGTCTAGACGTGTCTGTCCATGCTACTGAACTATGGATACCATGGCTTCAGTATGGTCTAGATGTGCCTGTCTATGCTGCTGGCCTATGGACACCATGGATTCAGTATGGTCTAGACGTGTCTGTCCATGCTACTGAACTATGGATACCGTGGCTTCAGTATGGTCTAGATGTGCCTGTCTGTGCTGCTGGCCTATAAACACCATGGCTTCAATATGGTCTAGATGTGCCTGTCTATGCTACTGAACTATAGACACCATGGCTTCAATATGGTCTAGATGTGTCTGTCCATGCCCCTGACCCATGGACACCATAGCTTCAGTATGGTCAAGATGTGCCTGTCTATGCTGCTGAACTATGGACACCATGGCTTCAGTATGGTCTAGATGTGCCTCTCTATGCTACTGAACTATAGACACCATGGCTTCAATATGGTCTAGATGTGTCTGTCCATGCCCCTGACCCATGGACACCATAGCTTCAGTATGGTCAAGATGTGCCTGTCCATGCTACTGAACTATGGATACCGTGGCTTCAGTATGGTCTAGATGTGCCTGTCTGTGCTACTGGCCTATAGACACCAAGGCTTCAATATGGTCTAGATGTGCCTGTCTATGCTTGCTGGCCTATGGACACCATGGCTTCAATATGGTCTAGATGTGTCTGTCCATGCCCCTGACCCATGGACACCATAGCTTCAGTATGGTCAAGATGTGCCTGTCTATGCTGCTGAACTATGGACACCATGGCTTCAGTATGGTCTAGATGTGCCTCTTCATGCCCCTGACCCATGGACACCAAGGCTTCAGTGTGTTCCATAGTAATGTAAACTGCTTTATAAGTATCAGCTGTATAATGCCGCAGAGGCTCTGTGGCTGAGGTGGTTAGCGTGCCAGAGCGGTGCAGAGACTCGGGAACCTCTCATTCATGCCAGCCAGCAACCTGAGGATGGTTGTGGGTTTCCCCGATTTCCTCCAACCATAATGCTGGCCACAGTCGTATCAGTGTAACATTCTTGGGAAGAAAACACCAAACAAACAAATAAATCTAATGCAACACTCAAAACTGTGCACTTTCACATGGTGATCAGTCCTACAGGTGGAAGAAACCGGAGTGCCTTGACTTACCCGTGATACTTTTAAGCTACTGAAAAACTTTCATACATGTGATGCACTTGCTTGTGATGCTTGTGATACTAGTGATAGACAAAGGTGGCACACAGAGGTATGACTTGCAGAACCTGGAGTTTACCTATTGGTGAAGGAGAACTCTGCCTGCCTCTGCTCAACTGAGACATGCTCTCTGTGTAGGATTCCCAGCAGCTTTTCCTCGTCCGTGGAGTTCTGGTTTGGGCTAGACATATCCGTCTCCCCTGCTGTGGAGAAGCCAGGGCTACTGGGACTCAGTGGTTCTTCTGTTAACATAACAGTCAGAGCACTCAGCAACGTCAGGGTGAAGAACACTGAAACACTTTTCTGTAAATGCTGATTAACCAGAATGAAAGGTCAGAAGTATTTCTAAAATATAACCATTAGTGTACCAGACAGCACAGATGCAATGTCCCATGCAACTGTATCCCATGTTCACAAGAATTCAATGTATCCATACTGTAAGCAAGAACCAAATATAATTGTAAACCATGTTTAAAACTGTACTATGTTATTACCAAGAATGTAACTATGTATCATGTCAACAGTAAGAATCAACTATAACTGTGTACCTTGCAATCAGCAAGAACCAAACACAACTTAAAATGTAAAATGTGAAAAAGTGTAAACCACACTTGCAATGCCTTGTGGTAAACATGTATTTATTTAACCATTATGAAACAATACCCCAGTTAGCAATGCAACATATTAATGAGTATCAGGGCTATTCTGACACACACACACCTGTGGAGGGGGAGGACATATCATCCCCTTGGTCAATGTAGAATGTTGAGTTTCCCTCTTGTGGCCCAGCCTCAACACGTTTCTCCAGCGTCTTTGCCAGAGACTCCTTTGGAGCCGCAAATTCACGTACCCGCTGTAGTGTGGAAAAGAATAAAGAGACCTTATAATCACATCACCATTCTGCTCAAAACTATAAATGTACATACTTGTTTGGGACTTCTTCAGCACGATTTTACACCATGACAGCAGAGGGTAGCATGACCTACTTCTGGCAGCCATATTGGAGTACTCTGGCTATACCAGCCAATGTAAACAGGACTCTGATATGTCTGACTGGCTACTTGCTCTGTGAGGGTGATGATATCACATGCAATCCCTCCAAAGCCTCGAGTCCACGTCAACAGGAATCAGTTCTCATATATCTCAGTTCTCAACTTATATCATATTATCTTACTAAAGAAAGCCCCTTGCCTCAGGCTACCAACAACATCACAGGAGCCAGTTTACTTATGGTACACTGAAGAAAAAATATAGTTCTGGATGTTACATACCATTACCAAAAAAGCAGTCCTGGACATCACAATAGTTCACTAAAAATGCAATTCCGAATGTCTCGTACACTATCTGAGAATAGACTTACAGTTCTTGGGGACATCTCACGTGTGTCTTGCCGTGTCAGACTGATGTCACCGTTAAATATGATCTCTGCCAACTGCCGGACCAGTGGAGCATGAGACAGAATGAGAAAAACCTGGAATGTAAGGGTGTGGTCAGCATCAAGAATTTGGCTGAGCTCTTCACTCAACTGGCTGCATGTGACTTATTACTTACATTTGTTTAATTTGTGTTTGTGAATACATATGGCAAAAACTAATCAAAATTCAATGCCATGTGTTTCTTATAAATAATATGGTGAAATTAGTACTTTATTTCATTGAACATGAACATCTGACTAGAAGATTCATAACACTATTATAGGTGCCATCTTTCACCTAAGAACAAAAATGCACTACCTGTGTGGTTTTGAAAGCTTACCTGAGACAAGAGAAAAAGGGCAACCACCGAGCTCACATGCTTCTTGTCCCCATCCTGTAAAACCAAGATAATCAACATGAAACAATTTCACATGGGAAGGAAGCGAATGTGCATAACAACACACTGGGTACACAAGGCTATCTGCAAGTTACTCAGACCTAAACCTCAGAATATATGAACCATACTCCTTGGTTCTGAATGAAGAAAACAGATGTCACAGAGGCATCACCATATACTGTTAGAGGTCTGGGTATGGGGTAATACATACCTGTTGGGCAGTGTATTTTTTCCGCTTGGTCAGCGAGTACACGTAGAGCGGGATGAGCAGCCTGTTGAGGAACTGGTCTGTGAGTACTTCATTCAGGGTGTCAATGCCAATACAGAGGATGTCGTTCAGGTAATGCAGGTGATCCAGGTGTTCTGCCACCAGGTCAGCAAGTCGGTCGCGGCTCTGGTGACTGCAGAGGAGCAGACTGAGAATACAACCAATCACACCACATGTACATGCAATAACAACACTGTGCAGGCAACACAATACCAAATATAGCTATCACTACAGGGAGACTCAAGCCAAGAGCCAATACTACAGATATCACTACAGGGAGATTCAAGTGTGAAGCTAGTACTACAGCCATCACTACAGGTAGATTCAAGCCTAAAGCTAATCCTACAGATATCACTAGAGAGATTCAAGTGTGAAGCTAATCCTACAGATATCGCTACAGAGAGATTCAAGCCTAAAGCTAGTACTACAGCTATCACTACATGCAGATTCAAGCCAAGAGCCAATACTACAGACATCACTACAGAGAGAATCAAGCCTAAAGCTAGTACTACAGCTATCACTACAGGCAGATTCAAGCAAAGAGCCAATACTACAGATATCACTACAGGGAGATTCAAGTGTGAAGCTAGTATTACAGCTATCACTACAGGCAGATTCAAGCCTAAAGCTAATCCTACAGATATCACTACAGGGAGACTCAAGCCAAGAGCCAATACTACAGATATCACTACAGAGAGATTCAAGCTTTCAGCATATACAACAGATATCACTACAGGAAGATTCAAGTGTGAAGCTAGTATTACAGCTATCACTACAGGTAGATTCAAGCCTAAAGCTAATCCTACAGATATCACTAGAGAGAGATTCAAGCTTTTGGCATATACTACAGGTATCACTACAGGAAGATTCAAGTGCGAAGCTAATACAACAGCTACCATTGCAGGGATATATTTAAGGCTACTACTACAAGTGTTAATCTACTGATGTTGTTTGTAACGATATGTCAATGAATAGTCCAAAATCTGAGTATGTTTATAACACAAGTGTAACACACTTGCTTTGGCAACATAACTTTATGTACTTATTAATTTGATTGGTGCTTCATGCTGTAGTCAAGAATATTTCACTTATACATGGGCGGCCTTATATGGCAGAGCGTGGGAGCATAACTTTATGTAAAAGCCATGCCAAGTACATGAACAAGAAATGTTTGAAATGCCACAGTGATCACAAGGTACATGTACAAGTTGATTGTGCTTGTTTCCAACTACGTGTGCACACTAGAGTGTGCATTACAGAAAATCTAACATTTCTTCTTGAGGACAAAGGCCATGTGCAGTTAAAGAAAGGTATCATGTGGCTCTAAGAAAAGTAGAATGTTCTCTCTCAATATTTGATGCCATATGTAATGAGCAACGGCCTCTGACTGCTTCAAGCAATACAGATATACAAGTATTCTGCTTTGAACACCGCCCTGTAACTTCAGTAGCAACTGTAAATGATCAGTACTATAAGACAAGAACTGTAGTACAGAAGGCAAAAAATAAATGTTGAACAAATTAATTTTCATTTTGGGGTATGTTTGCTATCTCATAATAACAATCTCTCCACTCCTCCGTTGTTGTTGAAAAGCGCTTGGAAATGATTAGACTGTACGCTTAAAACATGGACTTTCCATACATACTGAAATACATGTAATTGCATTCACTGACAATCTGTCATTGGCTTACAGGCCTATACATACATATGTACCATACTGCTAGCAGTGTCTAAACAACAGTGTTTATATAACTGGTAAAATTTTGAACTGAAAGTCTATCAATTAAAATCATCAAAAGAACATTCACAGGGCCTATAAACCTAAAACCAATAAAACAGTTCAACGTTTCATCAGTGGGCTCTTTGTAGATGTTCACAGGCTAAATGAAATATACCAAAAAAAAAACAAAAAAAGGAAAGCATAGCTTTCTATCGCTGTATAATGGAGAACCACGTACGATGCCACGCTCGTGTGCCATTATACACGAGCTAAAAAACAAGCCTGACCTTCAATCAATGTGCATTTACACACCATACCTTAATCTAGGGAGCAAAAACACGCCTGACCTTCAATCAATGTGCATTTACACACCATACCTTAATCTAGGGAGCAAAAACACGCCTGACTTTCAATCAATGTGCATTTACACACCATACCTTAATCTAGGGAGCACAAACACGCCTAACCTTCAATCCATGTGTGATAGCCCAATATACAAGAGCCCCCAAAAAAGCTTAACCTTACATCTGAGAATGTGCACAGACACACCATACCTTAGATTAGGGAGCAAAACAAAAAAGCTTAAGTTTTAAGCTTGAATGAGTGAATGAGAGCCCACTGCACATCTACAGGAGCTAAAAGAAAAAGCTTAACCTTCAATCCATGTATGAGAGCCCATTATACAGGAGTTAAAATAAAAACCTTAACAGGACACTGACATTGACAACAGTTATGCCACAGTACCCTTTCTTATGTCAGAGAACATGACAAACACTGGTGCCAAAAAACAACCCAGAGACAAGACTGACAAAATTTATCTGGCAGGCAAAATTAACTGCTTGATGTTGATCAGTTCTATTTAAAACATCCTGCAAGCATCCTTCCATATTAACTTATGAAGGCATACTCCAAACACAACTAATGGAGTAAAGAAAAGTACTTACTCTGCGTCATTGCGCACACACATGTCCAGGTCCAGTATGTGATTGCCGATGAACCAGACCAGATTGGAGAAGTACGGGGCAGCTGTCTTGTCCCGGATGTAACGCAACATAGCCTTGTCATCAACTGAGAAAACAGCATCTCCCCATTATATAACACATCATCAACTGAGAAAACAGCATCTCCCCATTATATAACGTCATCAACTGAGAAAACACCATCTCCCCATTATATAACATGTCATCAACTAAGAAAACAGCATCTCCCCATGATGTGCAACATGTCATCACTGAGAAAATGTCCACATTTCCCCATTATAGTCAGAAAACAGCCCTTCCCATTACATCACATCAGAAAAAGAAACCATCATCTCTGCATTACATCATATAAAACTGGCATTATTTCCACATTATTTCATTATCTAATATGTCTCCCCATTACGTAAGATGTAGTTTTACAGTGGATCAAGAAATTACTATATAAAACAATTTGATAGAGAGATGGTGGCATTTGTAAAATGAATGTATCCACAAAATGTCAACCAAGTAACATGTCAAATGGATTGCCAGAACATAAAACTGTCATATTTCCACACAGCTTTGTTAAAACAAAACCAGAAATAATCTCCAATGAGTCATCTTATTTGTATGTATTTACTGATCCAAAGATATTTAAATGCATTCTGATCCCTTCATGCATCTGTACTATTCTACTGATAAATTACACTCATATAGTTTACTAATTCATACCTTTAGTGTGCAAACAATTTAAGTGCTGTGCTGTCTAACTGATATGAAAAGCTGAGAGCAGACAAAAGCAGCAGGATGGTATAGGCCAGTAAAGAGGAACTGTGGAAGTACCCAATACTTTACAGTAATACAGGAAATAAAACAGTAGTGACTAATCTTCAGAAATTAAACAAATGCGGAAACCCAAATTATAGAGCATGTGACCCATGAATAGATTGTCAGAGTAAATTACAGTCTAATAATCACAAGAAAACTCCTAGTCAGATAATGAGAAGGTATACCAGAGAGCGTAGTCAAAGGTCCAAGGGGAGATAAGCCAAGCACCTCAGCCGTCACACATCAGCACATCGAAAATAGTAAAAAAATTGATATTTACTTTTATCCCTACCTTTGTAGACATTCAGCGTGATTGTTCGAACGGCAATTCTAACCATACTCTCAGAATGGTTAAAAAACTTAATTGCCTCTGTGTAGAGAGCAAAATCGTTGGTATGCTGCAAACAAAACAGGATGTATCTAAGCTTATTAACGATGTCAAATGCCTCAATAATGGATTACAAAGATCACTTATTAACAGAACACATAACTATGAATTATTCGGGGAGAGAAAATCAAATCTATACATCCTTGAAACTCACATATCATGTGTATCATTACCTTTTTTAGGAGAAGGCTACCCTGGAAAAGTAACAAGCTACTTGACTCTGAATTCAATAAAGTAAAATATGACCATCGGTTAAAGCAGGCATCCACCTCCTCCATTTTCTACAGAAGTAGCAGGTTTATGTAGCTGGTATTCGCCTTCCAATGAACCCCCTGCACATGCACTGACAAGGCACAGCAGTTTGAAATAGACAAAAAACAGCACACACCACTGCATGGGTAAAGTTTTCACATGAATTAAATTATCATATTTGGGTATTTCTATCTATGATACATCAGAAATCAAATGTTCGCTATAAGAATGAATGGATACAAGTCAAGGTCCAGGGGCCTCACCTCATTGTAGAAAAAGTGTATTGTGTGTTTATTGAGCTTCAGAGAGAGGGTCTTCAGAAAAGAGATGTAGTATGCCATGACCTGTGAACAGGAAACACATCTAGGTATAGATGTCATTTAGAAAGTGGATAAAGTAACAGTATTATCGTTAATAGGGATTACACTTTCTGAATATAGCACAGATTCTAGTGCTGAAATTTGGCTGAGACCATTGCGGGTTTCGAGCCAGCGACCTCAGAGTCAGGCACCTAACCGCCAGCAATACATGTCAACTGTCTAGACCACTCAACCAACAGGCCTTCCACAAAAATGGAAGGTAGTCGACCGGTAGACTTTACAGCGAACATGCATTACCCCTCTGATGATCACAAACAACGTCACTCCCTTAGGTGAATATATCAGATAGGTATAGATGTCATTTAGAAAGTGGATTAAGTAACAGTATTATCGTTAAAGGGGTTACACTTTCTGAATATAGCACAGATTCTAGTGCTGAAATTTGGCTGAGACCATTGCGGGTTTCGAGCCAGCGACCTCAGAGTCAGGCACCTAACTGCCAGCAATACATGTCAACTGTCTAGACCACTCGACCAACAGGCCTTCCACAAAAATGGAAGGTAGTCGACCGGTAGACTTTACAGCGAACATGCATTACCCCTCTGATGATCACAAACGACGTCACTCCCTTAGGTGAATATATCAGATAGGTATAGATGTCATTTAGAAAGTGGATTAAGTATTATCGTTAAAAGGGGTTACACTTTCTGAATATAGCACAGATTCTAGTGCTGAAATTTGGCTGAGACCATTGCAGGTTTCGAGCCAGCGACCTCAGAGTCAGGCACCCAACTGCCAGCAATACATGTCAACCGTCTAGACCACTTGACCAACAGGCCTTCCACAGAAACACATACATGTACATGTACCTGTTTATATACAGAGCCAAACTTAACACTGTATCAATTCAGTATTGACAATACAAGCAAGTGATCAAGTATGTACTACCTCCACAGGGATTTTACCCTAGACAGTATTTAAACACAATAATCATGGCAGTTAATCCCATCAATACAAGATAAAGATGTCAAACAGGTATTCAACAAAGCCCAGATTTAGGTTTACAATTACAGGCATGATAAAAGACAAGGGTAAGATGTAAGTGTAGGGCATACTGGTGTGCTAGTGACGCACACTCATCTGTATTTGTCTCAGAGAAGGATAATCTACAAACACTTACCTCCTCATCAGAGAAGTCAAATTTGTGGATGATGATGGAGTTGACATGATTGTTGGACAGGAGGTAATCTATAAACACAGAAAAACATGGTTGTTTTATGATGAGGACTAAATCTTTAACATGTTCTGAAAATGACTGTGTGTGATATCTCTTTGGGTCATGTCTACAAACAAATATCTCCATGGCTCTTGATTACAGAATGATTGGCACACTTTTTCAGAGTAGAACTCAAAACATGGTACTGTGACAATTTAAGTACACAGTGGACATCAAAGAAGACAATTCCAAGTTAAATAAGGATATCATCCACTTTCCTGACACCACCTGGCAAACTACTTAAGGGTGCACAGCCTGACATCACAGCTGCTCCAGCGCAAAGCAGGTACTGTGATGATTGGCAAATGTGTGAACTGTTACGTGGTCTGAGGAAAACTGTCAACTTCCATGGTTAGATCTTCACCATCCATGCCCACCAAGGCACTATGATCTCTGTTATGCAATATGTATGCATGCTTGGGGATCAATATCGTATTTTTCAGTGAAATGATGAGGAGGAGTAATTGGGTGTATGTACATCTACTGTACCTTCTTGTGGCAGGGTGAGTCCATGCTGCCAAAGTGTTGTCTCCACTGAATTAATTAACTATACACAATATATGTGATGTGATACAATTTTGAGAACCTTAAAAGCATACACAAAATGTCCTATTTCACCTTCTACTGTGTTGACCTGTGACAGGAAGTGAGATCTCTGAGGACTTCGCATAGCTATAAATACTCTATATTGTATGTCTATTCTCAATTCCATGTTGTGGTTGGTACAAATTCTGCAGCAGGAGAGTAGAGCAGTGATATCTTCAGAAGGCAGATAAATACAAGCATCCTAAAAATCATCTACATGCAAATTTCATCCAGAGATATAATCTATGGACCATACATGCAGAAGAAGGAGCCCGGCAACAGGTCACCTATGAGGCACTGCACTGGTACAGTGTCTTTACACATCCTAGGCTTGTTCATGAACCGCAGATGTGTTCAAATCTAACTGGCTTAAGCAGTATGAGACAGCTTCACGTTTCACTGAGAAAGGTCACTATCCACATCTTCAACTGAACAGGGATATATACATTTAAGTAGTTTTTGTGTTAAGTAAAGTATTTACCCGAAACAAGAGGGAGGGACAACCAGATACTTACACAGTGAGGTTTCATTACTGATGTTCTCAAACAGAATGTTCAGAGTCTGCAGAAGCTGAACACAAATGTATCTTCCAGACTTCTGACGAAGATAGCGGATAAAAAACGACAACATGTTCTTCTCCAGGAAAAAGCTGTCAAAAGACAATCACATGCACTGTGAATGCTGTTTCACGTCCATCCTGCACAGAAATGATTTATTTGATTGGTGTTTTATGGCATACTCAAGAATATTTCACTTGAATACAGTATACAGGATTACGTTGTATTGCATATAAGAAATGTCACCAGAACAAAAGTAGTGTCTATACTAAAAAATATGTATGTAATAGCCAATATACCAGGAGTGACATTTTAAGATTTTGGGGGAGGGGTTGAGGTTGAGGCAGTGAAGTAGTATCCAAGCCAATCAGGCAAGGTTCTAGGGGGTGCCTCGGCCCCCAAAGCTCTTGCCATTAATAATGCTGGAGACGCAATTCAGGTGATTTCTGCCAAAAAAAAAATGTGATAAATCTAGGATAAACTGCAAGTTGCCCTTTATTTATTAAGCATTTTTATTCAAACCGCTCAGCTCATGTTGGTCTCGACAAAAAAAAACAACAACCCAAAAACATTGTTCCACTGGGAGCTTAGCTCCCCACTTTAATTTCAGGGGAGGGGGGCCTTCAGCACCCAACCACCTGCTGTTCTGCCACCTATGTACATGTATACATGTACGTTTCTATTTGGAGACGGTAACATATGTATGTCACCCTTCACAAAGAACCCTTAAGGGACAAGACAGCATCTGGCTTTTGCAGTGCATATCAGCATTTACTTATCATGCAGTTGCTAAATAACAAAAGTCAGAATAAGTGAAAAATTCATTAGGGATGCCGAAGGTTTATGGGAATGAGAAGACGTACATGATCTCGCCGGACAACGCTTTAAACCATATAATATAATATTTTTTTCTCTGAATTTATTACAACTGAAAAATTAAACTTTTGCCCTTAGTCTTTCTCATATATAAGGGATGTATGTTTCTGATTTCTTTTATTTATTTACTATATTTAGTGAGTGAGTGAGCGCTTGGGGTTTAACATCGTACTTAACAATTTTTCAGTCATATGACGACGAAGGAATCCTTAAGAGTGCATATAATGTTCCTCCTTGTTGCAGGATGGATTTCTACCACTCTTTTATCCAGTGCTGCTTCACTGAGATGCCTTACTGAACGCAAGTATGCCGTCTCGCGCAAGCCATTACACTGATACCCGTCAACTAGTCATTGCACTATCTCCTTTACACTGAACGCCAAGCGAGGAAGTTACAACTTCCTCTTTTAAGGTCCTAGGTGTGACTTGAGCCAGGATTGACCCTGGATCTACCGCTCCCAAAGCCGACGCTCTACCAACTGTGCTATTGGGGCCGGTTTTATTATATTTAAGCCAGGTGCTTCCTCTCATCTTAGACGCCACCACTACAGAAGTGAAGCATAACGTGCAGTGACAGTCGAATGCCTAGATCAGTCTCAGTGGTGTTTGGATTTATTTCCATTTGTGTCAGAACTGAGCATGAATCCAGTCGTACAAAAATAAGTAATCTAAGCATAAGCTGACAAGGGCGAGAGATACAAGAGTGAGTGAGCACCAGGTTTGCAGGTACAGCAACCTGCAGTTAACCACAAGGTCAAATATTAAAGAGGCTATACCTGAGAATTTTGGCAAAAAATCAGTCAAAATCCTGTCAAATTTGTGCTAATGTTTTAGAACAGTCCAAATAATTACCTTTCACAAAACTACAGCCTAGTCTATGCACATGTTACCATTCAAAATTAGTAATTAAGTAGCTAAAATTTACTTAAATGCACTTGTAACTTCATCATTAAACAGGATGTCTGCTAACATGACGATCCACTAACCCCATAATTTTACACCGACTTGAATTCTATTTCGTACTCTTTTAATACCCGATTCAGACCTACATGACACTTAGTAGCATATTTAAATCCTGACAGACAGTTTGAAGTCATATTTGTAACCTTACTTACTCAAAGACAGAGCTGTCATTTTGATCCCCCCAGATAAGAATTTCTGATATAGACCTCAGGGTTTCTACCAACAGGCCACGGTTGTTTTCTGTCACCGTCTGGTTTTTACACAGAACTGTGTATAAATATCTGAAAATAGACAAATTTGAATTATAGAAATGGAGGTTACATAGATTCCAACCTGGCATTTCAATGAAATACACGTACATGTGCTTGTATACAGGTATGTCACAAGATTGGCTTATCTGTTAGGCTGGTTTTTTACCTTCAAAAATAGAATGAAGTTTAAGAAGGGCCTTCGTGTTTCAAAGGGCTACACTCATGTACTGTAACATCATTGTGAGATGGTGAATACCCAGCCTCTTGTCACTGTAAAAATCGTTCCAGTTCATATTTGTGTTATTTTATTTCAAATGCCGGTTTTTTGGTGATACAGTCAATAGAATACTGAATGGAGTGAGTGAGAGCTTGGTGTTTTAACGTCATACTTGACAATTTTTCAGTCATATGACGATGAAGGAATCCTTTGGGTGTAAGTGATATGCCTCCTTGTTGCAGGACGGATTTCCACCGCTCTTTTCTCTAGTGCTGCTTCACTGAGACGACTTAACGAACGCAAGTAAGCCGCCCCCGCCCAAGCCATTATACTGATACGAGTCAACCAGTTGTGGCACTATCCCCTTCATACTGAATGCCAAACCAGCTGTGACTTCCTCTTTTAAAGTCTCAGGATTGATCCTGGATCTACTGCTCCCAAAGCAGATACTCTACCAACTGCGCTATCTGGGCCGGTGAATACTCAATGGAAACGTGAAGTTTACTTTCTTGGCACTGTTTGATTTGTAACTGACTGCTTCAATTTTTGTTTCAATTCAATGTACTTATTCTACATCTAAGTATTTAAAAAACTTGTTATTTGTATTCACAATTACAAACAAGAATATGGTTATGAATTTGTTAACTTTGTATATACAGTATACATGTAAATTCGGAAACAGATATTGCTGGAAATAAACCAAGTATGCATGTAGAGGGTCAACTGCTACATGTATATAGTCACAAACTGGTGACATAGGCCACTGAACCCTGATGGACTTTGTCCCTCAAATGTTCATGAAAACTAGGTCAAGTGATAAATACCTAAAAACATGAACACTGGGAAACTGAATTCAGCCAAGCTGTGTCTGATGACAGATTGATACATAGATCATATATTATATATACATGTACATGCAGGACAAACTCAAGTGTGATGTCATTCAACCTGACTATTTGACAAAGTAGAGACATATGGAAATCCAGAGCAAAAGAATTACTTAGAGGTGTGCCATATCTCATCAGGTTATGTTGCACGGGAAAAGAAAGTCACATGAACTGAACACATGGTTTAATAATGAGTGAATGCTTTTACCATGAGGTCTAGCTGCACATTAGTCCCGCACGAACATACGCTTATGCTTATTCACAGGAGAAATGGTAAATATGACATGATCTCTGATCTTCTAGAGTTAAATGTGGGCAATAAAAGACGATAATAAAAGCTGACAGCGCAAGGCCTTCATCTGAGGTATATGATATACATGTATGAAGGCAGAATGTGTTCATATTTAATGGCAACGATTAATAACTAACATATTTGTACTCCAGTAACAACAATGATATCACCTCAGCTAATTCTGTAATCTTAAAACAAAGATGTGCAAAAAATGTAGAATGGATCAAAGAAGAGCTTACATTACATGCCAAGGGTTTTTAAACGTCAATCAATGTACTCTTAAACTCTGTTTCCGATCTTGTAAATACAAACAATGCAAAAACAAATATACAGACTGATTTTTATGATAGAGTCATGTTATGTGGATCTGGACAAATAAAATACTGACAGATTCATGACATGGGCATGCCTTCTGTTGTAGTTGTATTCAGACAACCACAATCAACAATCACACGATATGTATCAGTGTGATCAGTGATCAAATTAATACCGTTAGCGTCGAGACTCCAACGACGCCAGATCAATATAAGAAAAGAAGGTGGAGTGTTTCGGGGCTACCATAATGTAGAGATGTAGTGTTACACAAGGAAACATGTTGGTCCTAGAACATCTGATTGGATATACCGGTATGAATGACATATGAATGATAGCAATTCAGTCCAAATCCACACAGGGCTGATCATGAACAATAGCAGTAGCTGTCCGGAGCTACCAGATCACGATGGGACACAGAAAACAAACCACAACACTGAACTGAACCACGACTCACTTCAGGTGATCCAGCGAGTGGGGGTTTTTAGGCTTGGAAAACACCCCCGGCAGCCAAGCCTTTGGCCGGAACATGTTGTAAAGCTCACTGGACTGATCCGTGGTGACAGTTTTAGCGGTTGACGCCTAAGAAAAGAAGAATTATAGCGACATTTTCACCATTCTAACCCATCGTATCACAAAACTGTCAACGATCACACCACTGCAACAATCCTCCATATTTGCTATGCATTACGTCACAATTTTGTAAAACACAATCTCATTGGACACTACGATTCCAGTGGACCAATCACACGATCTGTAACATACATTTATCTCGGCCACGCCTGACACGTTTGTCACGGTTAGGTGACCTCAGTCGGGGTCAATCAGATGGTGCACAGACGCTACACAAAAACACTGTTCGATAAAATTCACACATGGTGTATAAAATATGCCAGTGTCATACTAATTGAAAGAAAGGAAAAACAAGCCAGAGAAAAAAAGAACAAACACGTCGTGCATACGAGCCCTTTAATATATATATATATATATATATATATATATATATATATATATATATATATATATATATATATATATATACATATATATATATATGTATGTATCTGGTATGCATAGGTTACATGTAAGTCTAATACAGGCGCTTGTCATTTTTCACTGGCGAATCTTTAAACAAATTATACGTGTTTTACCTATTCGCATAGGCCCCTTATAAAGCAATGAGGATCTTTAACGTGCATATTAAATGGATTGTGGTCATCTTGGAATGTGAAAGAGTTTGATATGTGGCCAAAAACAAGCCAGCCTAATCAGTTATACAGAAATGTTAGGTCACATGTGGTCTAAATTAATTTTGGAATAGTCATACAGGGAATACATTTATAATGTTTATAATACCGATATTTAATACCGATAGACATGCGTCTCTCGTAAGTTACCGTTATATATGACCTGTCTATGAACAGAAAATTAATAAAAGAAGATATTTTATTGTATAGGGATTGTATAGCTAGGGTGGAATGGGGGTTATATCATATTTTGGAGGTGCATTTTACAACTGCATGATGAACTGATTTCTTGATTTATTTCTTGAGTGCATGTAATGTGCGGATTTCCACCGCTCTTTTATATAGTGCTGCTTCACTGGGAAGCCTTAATTACCGAAGGCAAGTAAACCGCCTCCGCCCGAGCCATTATACTGATAGGGGTCAACCAGTCGTTGCACTATCCCCTTCAACTTGAACGCCAAGCGAGGAAGTTACAACTTCCTCTTTTAGGGTCTTTGGTGTGACTCGACCCAGGATCCCGAAGCGGACGCTCTATCAACCGTCAGTTAATATTAATATAATAATATACATATTATGTTGTTTCAATGCGATTCCAATGTAACAATAGTCAAAACTCTCAGATTCTTTTAAACTGGATGTTTGACACTTGTACACAAGCTATAAAACCTCGTCACCTATTGATGTTCAAATAATTTCCCCCGACTAGTTCATGCTATATGTGGGTTATCCATGATAGGTTGTGCAGACAAACACCATACACTGAAAGGTACTCAGCTATGCACTATGGACGTTTCAGGTCGGTAAACAACTTCAAAAACAACGTGGAACGCGAACAAACCTGAGACAGTATACACATTAAGAAATCAGGACTAATTCAAATGAAGAAAAGCACAAAATAATTGCACTTCTCGGAGTGCCAAGTTATAGAGAGCATAGATAGAGTACGAGTCTGGTTGTATGTAGGCCTACAACAGTAGTAGATGTTCTGGGGGTTCTGGGCCAGCCTCTCATTCACGTACATAAACTTGCGTAGACAAACACGATCCCGCTCACGCAAACAATAGCAGACAGACTTACCGGGTCACGTTCTGTGCGCGCAAGCGCTGAAGCTAGAACGGCTCCCAACGTCAGGGGTAGATGTACAAGCAGCACCCAAAAGGCGGGGCCCGCTCCCCCCTTCCCTCTTCTTCACAGCAAGCACATACATTAACTTGGAGCGCGTCTGTCTGCAACAGAAAGCAGGTTTTTTTAAGATATACCCCTCAGTGAGAGTATAGCAGTCTGTTACAATGAGAGGGCCGGCGATCTCTTGGCGCCGAGAGCAGTGGCCGACCTCCAGCGTGTAATTGAACAGGCACACTGTATAGGCATAGACGCATAAAGCTCGTACAGCCAATAGCACAAAGCCCGTACAGCCGAAAAGACAGACTGCAAGTGGCCTACCGATGAAGATTTTAAGAAGGGGCTAAGCAAGAATGAACCGAGCAAGTGGGGAGAGCTCTTAAATGGTATACATTGTGGGATAGCGGAGGTTAAACCAGTCTCCCTGCGCTTTGGGGCGACCTCACTTCTGCTGTTGGAGGCGGCATATGGGGATAGGTTCTACGTTTGGGTGCCAAAACCAGCTGCATGAGTTCCTTAAGCATAAAACAGCGGAGTTTGTGCGAAGGAATGGCTTAAAGCCTTCTACGTCCAACCCCGCAAAACACTACCATAGCTTCGATTTGATATAGTTGACGCAACCCGGGGAAAAAACAAGCCTCACTACTCAGGTTGCGCCCATAGGAGCCCTGGATGGGTCCGACGCGTTTTTTTCGGTTTACTTGGCGAGTCTAGTGGCTATCCCATAGCTCACGAGGTCAGTGACACACATTCCCAGAACAAGGGAGGTAATTTCGCGGTGCTACTGGCCTTCAGACGGCGCATAGAAATCGGCGAGCTGAGGCTTGGGCCCCAGCGGATCAACGCGTTTGCCTGTCACCCTGGAGTACATCCGGATTGCAGCGGCAACATCCCAGAAAGTCTGGACGTCGTGGCCCTGCCGCCGGAGCTCTTCCTTGATCCAGTCTAAGCGCTCGGTTCTTTTTCGGGCCCATACCGCCTGGGCGGCTTGGAGCTGTTCTACTGCCTTGTCATGGCGCTTCCGCTCCTCGTCCAAACCGGAAGACCTTAGCGCGGAGAAGAGGTAGTTCGACCCTGCAAAGGTCAAAGCTTTTACCTGCGCGCCGCCCACCATCATTGCCACGGATGCCATTCTTACTTCATGATATCTACTGGAATGAGCCCTTGTTTAATTAGCGTGTCCTTGGTTGCCATCGCGAGTCCCAGGTCCACGACCACCATCCTGATGTCCCGGGGGGTGAAGTCTAGCTTGGGAGGGGCCCTACAACGACCATCTTTCCCAGCCTCGAGTACCCCACGGCTAAAAAGAAGACGAATAGCACTCCAAGACCGGCGACGCCAACCAACACACTGTAGAAGTTTATCCAAGATCTTGGCCGCATTGGCCTTTTTCGCTGCAGCACCAGCCTTCCCAACGGCAACTGTCTTGGGATCTTTAGCACGTTTGTCACTTCTCACGCATGTCACCCTCTCCACTACTGGCTGCACCCCCGCGTTCCCCGGCTCCTCTATAGAACTCATCTTCTTCATCCCGTCCGGGACAGCTTTGTTTGAAAGAGCAGTAGTGGTTAGCACCATGGTTAGCGGGGCTAAGTACATGCCATAAGCTGTGATACAGCTGGCACACAGCACTGCTAAGCGCTTCTGCAACAAATGGGTCCGCCTCGACCTCTTCTACTAAATTCGGTCTATTTTCGGGTGGGATAGGTAGAAATCTGCTTGCCGCCATCGAATACATGTGCAATGCCGCCTCCCCGAAAGTCTTAGTCATTTGGGCGCCCAGACGGGCTTCATTCCAGGAGAACAGCCTTTCGATATCTTCGTCGCTCAAGGACTCGATTTCATCGGCTGACACGTCTTTCCCAAATACTGCCTGGATTGCCCACCTGCCGCAAGTGTGACCAGACTATCCCTATGCTGTGCCGTCGCCGGCGGCGATTAGTGTCCCAACGTATGGCCTCTAGACCCATCAGCCTTGGGCATGTTGTTTTGTGCCGGAGGCACGGTCCCAGCGCTGGGGCGATGTTCGTCCCTTTCTTCGTCAAGCAGTTGGTCCGATCAGGTCGTCACAGTCCATTTTATTCCTTCGGAACGCGTGGAGAAGAGGTGTGATAATTGTTGCGTATATATCCACGAACAGGCGCCTTAGTCTAATATAGTCGTACATGAGTCCAATAAAAAACAGAGACTGCACCGCGAATGCTGCAAGCAGCAGTAGCTGTGTGATAGCATCCATGATAGCACACCTGATATGCAGCTGGCTGATCAGTGTTAGGCTTAGCAGGCTTAGCGTGCCGCTTCTCTGCCAACAGCTGCCGAACTGCCGTTCTCCCCCCCCCCCCCCCCCACACACACACCAACCTCGCGTCAAGATGACATCGTTCTCTCGTATACAGTCTTCAAACGAATCCCGACCGTTACAGTGAAAGAGGGAAATCCAACGCGTCTGCTCGCGCAGATATCTTGAGGACGCATTTATACTTCTGAGTGAGAATTTGGTTCTCGTGCCGACCGGAGAAAGCTAGGGAAGTGAGCATATCCTTTTTGCCTTCAGAATGCTACAGCCATCGATGATGTACAGTGCGGGCTCCCCCTGAAAAGGTTGTACAGCGCTCGCAGGTAGTCGTACAACCGCTCACCGGGATCGAGGAAGTAGACCTCGGGTCCCTAAGACCAAATACAGAGCATACCTACACTTGAGGAATTCTTTCAACGACACATATGGTAGGCCTTAGTCTCTGGCGACGGTGGCCACCTCTGGGTCCCGCTACTTGATAGGTGAGCTGGCGAAGAACTTCCGGGCCTCTTCCCATTGCTGTTATGCCCGCATTCCTTGGCTGTACAGCTGATTGGGGATGCCCTCTATCGTATTCTACCTTAGTGATCTGAGGGTTGTAAAAGGACTCAGGCTTCCTCTTCCACGGCGCTCCGGCTGCTTCAGCCTCCAACAGCATCAAGACGTCTTTTAGCGATTTAGCTGGCACATTGAGGTTTATGTTCCAGAGTGTGTCTGATTTGTCTTTCACCAGCCTGTGGTGCCGGAAAACGCGATCACATAGCATGACGAGCCTTCCAAACTGGCTGCAGATCTGTCTAGCCAACTCCGGTTCGGTGACCATATCGACCTCCAGATTGATGTTTTCGACAATGTAAATGGCGGCAGCATCATCTATCGCCTTTATGACCCGGCTGTAGGTGTTGAACGTCAGTTCGCACTCTAGGAAGTCGTTAAAGGCGCTCTGATAGAATGGCATATGGCATATGGCTCTAGAATGGCATATGGCTCATATGGTTCCGATGTAGAACCGGTTACCATATGCTTTCGCGATGGCTTTGTCTTCAGCATTATCATCCTTCGCGTCTTCCGCTTCAACGCGGAGTTTGAGCATGTTGACACTACCGATACCGATGTCTCCTTGACTATAGCGTGTCCTAGGTCATACATCATATTTAAACGTGACCTTACACATTCGTCGGCGCGCTGGACTCGGCGGGCCCTAATTGCACTGACATAGCTTTATTACATCTGGCAGATGTTAATGGTTTTGAGCGGCCAGGTGTGCGCCTTCCAACTCCAGCTAGGTGTTCATATACGACAGAAGGCGCCATTGGGGGAGATCCGATGAAGAACCACTGAAGTTGAATGAGATCGCCGAAATAGATGTCGGGGTCTCGGATTTACGCCAAAAACTCTGCCTGGTTCGGACAGAGACATGAAAGTCTCGTTAAATGAGATGCGACCAAATGGGACGTTGATCTGGCTGTGACTCCACTCTTGTGCATACATCAGTGGGTGGTGTGGTACGTAAGGTTTTTAATCACAGCACGGCTTTCCTCTCGTACACGCTCCTGGGGGACAAAGTTCGTGTGAGCGGGTCGCCGAAAGAGGGCTATACTATCGGAGGAGATCCTGACTCAAAATCCCGGCTCGATCCCAACTCACCATTTCCATCACCTTCCCAGTTATCCAGTTAATCATTCTGGATATTGTATTGGGTCCTTAAGGAGTTCCCGATCCTTTCCATGTACTTCCCGGCTTGAGGATCGTCGCAAAACTGCTTAAGGGAGGATCTATTTAATTGGAGACGAAGGTAGACAATGTCCAGGCCGCTGTGGCACAACCGGTTGCATTCAATTGAAACGGGTAAGAATAAGAACTAGCCTCATGTCAGAACTAGAATTAAACGTTGCACTTGCGTCCACATAGAGATGGCGAAGCTGTATCCAACATTACCACCCTCTGCTCCCCCCCCCACCCCCCGACTGTCCATCCGCACGAGTATAGCTTACACATATAAGCGCTCTGAAAAAGTAGCTATAAAGTGAGAGGGATGTCAGAGCCGGATTGTACAAGAAATACCGTGGGGCCGTCAACGTGGTCGATGGCATTGATACCACACTACTCGCGACCAGAACTGGCCTGGGTGTGGCGGCAGTCGGGCTGTTGTCCACAATAATCGCCGCACCCATAGCCATAAGTATGGAAGGGGCTGCCTTGACCTGTGGCCTATTTAGTGGGGCGGGTAAGTTTGTCAGCTTGCGCCTGGCCACCAAAGGCAAGAAACATAATGATATCCGGTTACTGGCTGAGAGTAAGCTTAATACCATGACAGACCACGTCTCCACAGCGCACATTGACGGTACGATCTCGGAGACCGAGTTTCGGCTGATTCTGGGTGAAGGCGAGAAGTACCGAGAAATGAAGCACCAGATTAGGGCGGGCACAGCCACTCACTCGCTTTCGTTAGATCAAAAAACGAAAGAAGAGTTGCGGCGGTGTGGGCGGGACGAAGCTCGAGCGTCTTGTATTTAAAAAACTATCCAAATTAGACTGCTCGGCTCAGAGGTTGGATACCGGAGTTCGGTTTACTTCTAGTATCGCGCCCAAGACTGCTATGAGATGTGTGCACCAACACCTATAGCCCAGATACTCGTTGTGGCCTCGATTGCAGACAAGTGAGGTGCATTTATGTATCATGGTGTACAGGCTGTCCAGCGTTGTAAGCATTGCAGAAGAGAAGACATTTGCAATGGCCGGACTCAGAGAGGAGATAGGTGATCAGGCATATGAGATAACCCAGCTCAGTGAAAAACTAGACGGCCTAGAGAGATCTGCCTCCGCCGATTAGCTATGTACGTGAGGGCCTTATGTTGGGGCGGATATATCAGAAGGCCTAGTCTATGGGAGGCCGGCGGAGCTTTTTATATAGTGCCTTCAGCTTGTATCTCGTGATGCAATGCAGTTGATGTAGCTTTTATGCAAGAATTAAATAATAATTTTTGTCCACTGGAACAATAAGATGTATTTCTTTGAAGGTCCGCGAGTAGATCCTGCACGTTAGCGTCGTTTAGTAACCTGTTTGGCTGCTGTAAGTGCATTAATATAGTGATATTAGTATCATCGTATACTGACTATTTGCCAGATTTTTTGTTTTACTTCAAGAATATTTAACTTTATGACAGAGAGTCTGGAGGAAATCACATCACCTAACCACCAGGTAACCGTTCTTTACTTGTGTGACGGTAGTCTGGTTTAACCTCCCCTCGCTAGGTACCTGATAAACCTTTACTTATGTCACAATGGTCAGGCTTAACCTCATCCCGCCAGGTAACCGATAAGCCTTTGCTTGTGTGACGCTGATCTGACTTAACCTCACCAGGTACCTGACAAACCTTTACTAATGTGACGGCGGTCTGGCTTAACCTCATCTCACCATGTACCACACAATGTCTTTACTGATGTGACGGTGGTCTAGATTAACCTCACCTCGTACCCTACAAGCCTTTACTTATGTAACTCTGATCTGGCTTAACCTCACTAGGCGAGGGTCTGGTTTCACCACACCTCACTAGGTAATCCATAAACCTTTACTAATGTGACAAGGGTCTGTCTTAACCTCACCTCACCAAGTACCTGACAAATCTTTACTTATGTGACTCTGATCTGGCTCAAGAGTTTGGAGAAAATAACATAACCTCACCTCACCAGGTTACTCTAATAAACGTTGCATGTATTACGAGGGTCTAGCTTTAGCAGGGTATGGCGGATACCTTCACTTTTCACCGTGTAACTGATAACCTTACTTATTATGTGGCGGGGGTCTGGTCTAAAAGAAAAGACCTCATATAACTGGGTATAACTGACGAAATTTAGTTTCATAACAGGAGTCTCACTCTGGCTTAAGAAGAGTTTGGAGGAAAGCATTTCGGCTCATCAAGTAACTGATAAACCTTATGTGATTGAGGTCTGGCTTAAGCAGAGTTTAGGGGAAACCATCTCAGCTCTTTAGGTAACTGATAAACCTTATGTCACTGGGGTCTGGCTATAGCAGGGTTTAGAGGAATCCACCTGAGCTCATCCGGAACTGATAAACCTTATGTGATTGAGATCCGGCATAAGCAGAGTTTGGAGAAAACCATCTGAGTTCACCAGGTAACTGATAAACCTTATGTGACAGAGGTTAGACTTAAGCAATTTGGAAGAAACCATCTCAGCTCACCAGATAATTGATAAACTGTATTTATTTGACAGGGGTTTAAGCTGGAGAAAAAAGTATGAAACAACTACGTATTTAAAATCCATTCTTAGTAGAAAATTCTATAAAAAAGAAAAGATGCATTTACAATTGTCTGTCAGAGGAAGATATTATTAAATTTTAAATAATTAGTAAGACATTTTACACATTGATATAACACTGTGAATTTGGTGCACTACTTAAGATTGTAAATTAACTTCTTGGTATCCTAATATGAAAACAGAGCTACATCAAGGAAGTCTGTCATAGTCACTCAACGGCAAATACTGGCTAATAAACAAAACAATCATGTACATATCCACACGGTCTGTCTGGTTCACCACAAAAAAATATAACACATCTAACAAATACCCGTACAGAATGATCAGTTATAACATGGCATTTCATGCAAGGACTGCATGTTGATGGAAGCTTAACTGATAAATTTAATTTCAAATAAATAGTACCATCTTGAATTGAAATTCCTTTACAGTGGTAATAAGTTCATTAACAAGTCAATCACATGTTCGGGCTACTCATATTCGAACAACATTCATGTAAACATGTACAGGTATTAAAGTGCATGAGCATAATTCGTACATACGTATGCATGACACGGGCATGCAAAACTATTACTAGTCATCATACACACAAGTCTTAACACCACAAACACATTCACCCACCACTTACAGGTATACAGTTTTTGCTTTCTTGTACATATATGTTATGTCTGGCTTTTGTGTATGTCTTATGCCAAACTAGACCCGCTGTGCATACAGGTTTAGTTGTCAAATACAATCTGTACAGGGTCAATGTGCACAGAAATACTAACAGTAGTCACGTCTATATGATGATGTTCACAAGAAAACACAGAAAAACAGACAATGGACAATAGCATCAACTGACTAATGTCTAGTTCTAAAATTGATAAAGTAAAAAATATAGCCTATGGGAGATACATTTGACTGATTTTTGTTTAAGGTTTTCCCTAAGAATTGTCCACAAAATGGTGGATAAACATACACATGTACATGCAACGTAGGTAAGACAAACTGAAACTGTTATTAAAATTGCAATGCTCTGATACTGCAAGACATTTGTGAATGTTTAAATATTCAAGTGAAGTAGATTTAAAATGGAAGAATTGCAACAAGGTGCACTGATGTTGGACACAGAATAGTGTGTGTGAAATGCGACATTACAGGCAATCTCAGCTAACTATGACATCATTGTATAGTTGGCACTGAATAAACAGAAACCTGCAGGCCTAGGATTAAAATATAACAACCAGATAAGCACTATGCCAGACTTATCAGAAGATATAAAAATACACTCAACCTTTTATGTAAAATTCTATCATGGTATTAAAATGAATTATTATGAAATGATGCCGTTACTGTATAACTGTGAACAACTGCTGAAATTATAAACACATATATAAAATTTTACAAAATATTTGAAATTACCACGGAGTAATTTACATCATCCATGACATGGAGTATATATATCTTAGTCTGGAGTGAATGTTTGGGAATATTTCATCAGTGGCCTTAAGGATGTTAGGATACACATATTAAAAGCACATCCAGCTCTTCATCATGAGGCTGCATTAACCATATTAAGTGGAGATGTGAATAATTTGCGTTTGTGTTTTGTGTCAACTGGTGCGTGTAGGTCGCACTGGACAGGTGTGTTCTCTTTGTCTTCCTCAGACTTCTGTGGAGAGTAGAAACAGGTTCTGCACACAGCCAGGTACTTGTCAGCTCCTCCAATAACCTCCACCTGGTCAACAATCAAGGGTTAAGACTATTACTGTATGCTCTGTGGCCACTGGACTGGATCATACAGTACACCATGACAGCAAGGGTAACAGTTCAGACAATTACAGTACAGCCTCTTCCACAGATACCAATCTGGGGTACATAATGACTGCAAGAGCAATTGGCGTCATCGATCAACAGTTCAGGCAATTACAGTACAGAACCTGCATGGCTACTGGACTGGGGTCATACAAAACACGACAGGTATACCAGGTGAGGCAATCAGTGTCATCAGTCAACAGTTCAGACAATTAACGTACAGAAGCTGCGTGCCTACTGGACTGGGGTCATACAGAACACAACGGGTATAAAAGGCAATCAGTGTCATCAGTTCAGACAATTACAGTAAAGAACCTGCGTGGCTACTGGACTGGGGTCATACAGAACACTAAACGCACATCAGGTGAGGTAATTAGTGTCACTAGTCAACAGTTCAGACAATTACAATACAGCCTCTTCCACGGATACAAATCTGGTGTCATACAGCAAATAATATCAGCAGAGGTAATTACTGCCAACAATCAACAGGTCCGACAATTACTGAGCAGAACCTCTGTTACTGCCTAACACAAGCAGGTTTGTGGATGCTCTCCACATCTACATTATGACATAAATGCTTTTTATTTACTCTTTTTTATTCTTCAAAAACAAAACAAAAAAAAACTGGCCTAGCAAGCCTTGTATATTGTGCAGAAAATGCCTTACCTCCTTCTCACTGCCTTTCCTCTTTGTGAATGATGCTGCGGAAAAGCATTTCATACAGACAGCGTTCAGCTTGACAACACTCTCTGCCAATGGTACCAGATTCAATATGTTCCCGAAACCCTGACATAAAATGAATACATTTAATAACAGCACTTCTGGAATAATATGTTTTTCAATATCCAGAATAATGAGAAAATAATCTCTACTAATAAACCTTACTTATTCTGATAGGGTTGTGTCAAGCCCAACAATGAATATATCACAGATGGCCCTACAGGGATGTGATGCTTTAAATATTATAGGTAAAATAACATTTCTCCCCAGTCTATCAATCGCCTAGTATCTAACTGAATACTAATGATACTTATTTGTGTTGAGTTTTGACTTACGAATTAGTAAGCAACTAAACAATAATACGTCAGCATACACAGTGACTTTACAGAGATTAGAAGGTAGGTAGGCCTTGCCTCAAATCAACAAACATTAGCAGTATTAGTGAAACATTCCACACTTATTGATGATCCACACATCCAGAGAGAAGGATTTAATTTGATCTGTGTTTAATGCTGTACTCAAGAAGCTTTCTCTTACACAACGCGGGCAACATTATGATGGGAGGAAACTGGCCACAGCCTGGGAGAAACCCACGACCACCAACAGGTTTCCAGGGAGAAGGAATCTACCATCACATTTACACTGTTCTTTGGTTAACCCACCTTTTTTTGAAATGTTCCATCTAATGCTGCTACAATGACAGTTTTGCCCATCTCTGCCATGATGTCACAAAATTCCACCACATCTGGAAACTAAACAATTCATAAATTACACTCAATTAAGGTTCCACTGCAGCCAAAAAAAATTACCTATTGACCTGGGCTGTGTTTGTGCATGTATAGACCTGACACATGTTTTTGTCTGTCATCCAAGGAGGAAAATTTCAGTTCTTTTACAACCCGAGCGCGTCCTAAAATTTGGTATACACATTATGAGTGCACAATTTATCCTGGATTTCAAAATGTCCAAACCTGCACCTGAAACTGGAAATCCAGCCCTTCAAACCTTTGAATTGAAAAGTAATACTGTCATGTTTCATACTGAAACCTTGCAGACATGTACAGGCTGTTAAACTGTTGAAAACAAAACCTAATGACTAGAGCACCCATACATTTGAACCACATTCTCAATGAAAACTTCCTCTGGATGACAGCCAGCAAGTATTTAGTTGGTGGTTCAAGTACCAAACATGGCTGATGTCAGTTTGACTTCTTGATGAAACAGTTTCAACGGCTGGATTATTGTTAGAAGTGGGTATGCCGATACAAGCTGACATCTGTAAAACCAGGATGGGGATTCAGGATGAACATGTGCTCAGCTATATGTACTAGGTATAGCCTGGCTGGATGGGCCAATACTTCCACCAATCAGTAGATATACATACATGTGTATATACTCAGGAGGTATGATATCAACTGCAGATTGATCAGATGGGCTTTAGCCAGGATTTGACAATGTCACTAGCTAAAAATCACTTACCTAAACACAGTATCTACATGTTCATACTATCAAAGACTTGATAGAAGGAAGTTCAAAGAAATATTGAAGTTATATAGTATATAAGCCTAAATAATTATTGTGCTTAGAATCAAATTCACACAAAATTTTAAAGACCTACTGTATTTTAATTTTGAATATATACATGTATTAATTTCTGAATATTTCTGAACAGATCTATAAGATGACAGATCTAAGCAGCCGATGACAAGCATGACTTACAAACTGTCCCTCGTCTATTCCAATGACATCATGACACCCAGCAGCACAGCACAGGTCCATCAGTGACATTGCTGAAACAGCAGGGAGAACTTGCCTGAAAGAAAATTGTCAAGCAAATGTGCAATTAATCATTTCACATCCATCACTTAATGTAAGACAAAAGACAAAGGCACACAGAGAAAAAAGACAATGTCACTGTCTGCATAATATCTTAATGGCAAATAAAACTAGTGTCACAGGCTGTACCTTTTCAACAGCCTAGAGCAAATGAAACACAACTTACGTGGAAATAGCCGCTTGGTTAAAGTATTTTTTTTTTATGCTTGAACCATTAGTGATTTTAAAGTTTAATTACCAGTATTACATTGAATGAAGGGAATATTCAACCTTACAAAAAAAAATCTAGGGTAGGCTGGAAGTGAAAATTTTTAAAATTTTTATTTCACTAGATGCAAAATAAAAAGATTTTAAAGAAAATTCTATCAAAAGTTCAACAATTAAACAATGTTTTAGAGGTCCCAGTGTTGAATTTAAGATAACAGTTACAAGTGCAGAGTGCATCACTTTACATCATTTACAGTGTGAAAAATATTTATATTAATATTTATATTAATACATTCAGCAAGAGCTGAAGTTACCTTGGTGTCCGACCTTCGACAGCTTTAAACGCTAAAATATTCTGAAGTCAACGATATGCTTCATGTCTGTAATGCAATGGTTAGCCCATGTTTTAGTGTATCACTGGGGACCTAAAATGAAGATTACAACTGAGAAAGTTGTGCTCATAAAATGATATATGGGGGCATAGTTTATGCCTCTTACTCAAACCTCTCTTTTAAACATATTTTGTGTTAATGGTTGGAAATGAAGAATTTACTGGGAATGCAGGGCCAGCTTGCATGGCCCCATTCCCCCCCCCCCCCCCCTCACAAAGTTGTTTAGACAGCTGTCATTGTCGATGTCACAGCCAAAGCTGCCAGATTTAATTTCAAGACTGACAGCTGGGGACTTACAGAAACTGTAGTTTAAAGCCATTTTTACGCTCCAATCCCTTAGCTGAGAAGCTTTATTGTACTTTCATGTTAGGGCACATTATGAAACAAAACCAGACTTCTCCTACATCCTGTAAGTGCAGTGGTGCATGACTGCATTACAAAATTCGAATCTTTAGGTTCTTTTAGGGAAGGATGTTATGTTACATTTATGTAAAAATTTATTTTTGATAATGGCCTAATAACCAAACCAGAATATAACTTTGAATCTGTTATAACGCTGTCAGCCAATCAGCAAAATTCTGCTCTATCTACAAAACAACTGAAACAAAGTTGTGTCACGAACGATGACTGTTCCTACCCTTCATGTGTGGCCACCCCGTCTATGTCATAGCGGTCATCCTTGGAGTACTTCACAACCAGACATTTGTAGTTAGCTAACTGATACCTCTTCATTCTTCTCACAAGCTCAGTTCTGCAAGAGACATCAGAGATTTAAACATCAAGGAACATCCTATCCAGCAGTACTTGAGTGCAGAACATACATTATGTATATTATGTTCTCTATGACAGACATAGAAAGTTGCCAAGGCATCAATTCCACTATATTGCTGAAGAAGAGAATTTTTCTCCTGATTCATATTACACAATTTAGCATACTTACGTTTTGCCAGAAAACATTGGCCCAAATATAATCTGCAATAAAAACAAACTGACTTAAAGAAATTTTTAGCTGATTGGGAGACGCTTGCACAAAATGGTTGTAGGCTAAGTTGATTTTAACTACCACTGTGACACAAGTTAAAAACATATGTTGCCATGCAAGGTTCGAAATTACTACTGACTTGTTGGAATGGTCGGCAAAAAAATGGTCTTGGTACGTCAAAATTTATGTGCAGCATGGACAAGTGTCCAGTTGAATATTTGGCGATGAAAATTTGCTCATACATGGAACGTAAAGACTCTAAGAATATGGTAGTTGTTGGCAGCGAAAAGAAAAATACTGACAGCTCGAAGCGAACGGCTTAGTTAATTAAGTTGGGTTTACCCAAGCGATAAAGCTAATCCACCAACGTCAGCTACATGATGATATGAAATTACAGTGAGCGCAAACAACCCCGCTGATCAGTTATTAAAAGTTACATGTCAAAACTTAAGTACATTTAATCATATATCGGTGAACAGTTCAGTGCGGAGAAATTTTGTTCTGTGAGTTACAAAATTGTTCGGTAACTTTTAGAGATGAACAGGACAATTGACCTCCAGGCTTTATTGCTAATTTCTATCCCTGCCATGGTAGTTACAATCACCTTACAGGGCCTTACCTACAGCCATTTTACTTCAAGGTGTCAAGGTGTATTTAATCTAACAAATGAATTAAACAAAAATATGACGGTTTACCAACAAAAATTTAAGTTTTCATACAAATTTTCTTCATTCACAGACTTAGTAGCTTTCAGAAACCATTTTGAGTTGCAGTTGATAAAATGTGTTTATGCGGGGTTACAATCTCACCTGTACAGTTTGGGATCAGAACCTTCCATTTTGTTGTAAATGTAGCCCTGCCTTAGCTTATCATTGCTTTGTGCAAGAGGCAAATATGCCTATACTATTACATGGTATAATTCGTGAATCTTTTTCAATGTACTTACAGGTTGATGGGGCAGGCCAAAGAACCCTTGTCTAACTGGAAAATTTATCTCCCAGCATACCTCCAAAACTTATCTGTCTGTTTATTTGGAAGGCTTGGAGGAAAGTTTTGAAAAGCACAAAGGCCTAATTTGTAGAACGTATGTTAGTCTGAGATTGTTCTGATGTTAGGTTTGGCTCAATTTTCTTCATCAGATGACCCCAAACCAACATCATTTCTATACATTCAAACCCCTGATGCAGTTACCTGCCCTTGTACAAAATGTCCTGGTCAAAGCTAGTAGAACAGTGGGCCTTTTTTGAGCTTAAAGAATCATGGGCCAAGGTGGCGGTAATAATAACTGACAGGCTCAATTTTAAGGGTCGTCTGGTCGTCAGAAACAACGGTATTCCCCTGTGGACATCTATAAATTCCTGTCACTTGCCCCACGGGCATGGCATGACGAAAAATCAAACCTAAGAAGCTACATGAAGTTGGCTGGCATTGCGGGTGTATGTGAATTTCATGGCCATCAAGCCAAACAAAAATTATATTGGTGAGTTACACTTGTTTGAAGAGCCATATGCCTTACAGCTTGACACTGCTCAAATGTCTTTGGGACAGTCCTTCTGGTCAGTAAATAAATCCAACAAGAGGCCACCAGAGGTCTTTAGAAAGGAGTTTCTTAGACAGGGCTCACTGACACTGCCATTACAGATTAAACAGTGAACTTGGCAGGTGAACTTGTCAAAACTCACATGGTAAGAAAAGTATTCATATGTTTGAAATGTACATGTACTTTTGAAAATGTTGTATTTAAGCACAAAATTATTTCTGTCACAAATTCATTAATGCTATAATTTATGGCCGGCTTCACTAAAGTTGTCATCACTTCTGTTACAACAACAATGTATACACACGATTCATGCCTTCATCAGTAGGTACTGGTTTCACTTTCAGCTAGACAAGTGTTATACATGTAGCACTAGCAGAGCCAGTCCAAAATAACACTCACTCATAATATGTGTGTCAATTTTTTTTTTTTTTGTTGGTTATTGTTTAACGCCGTAGTACATTGGGAAAATAGGTATATGTGTATCATTCTTTTGATGAAAAATTGTAGACACAACCAAATTCTGTGCCAGGCAACCTCAAACGCAGGCAATACCTGTAAAAATTCTTAAAACTGAGCCCTGATTCTGATGATAGATCCATCTTGTGCTTGCGATAAATCGGCATACAAAAACTTAGGTCCTAGCAGATGTATTTGATGGGTATATTTTTTTGTCTCAAACTGGTACAGTAACTGCATCATGTTGCCATGCAGTATCTGTGTACATATCACCTTGCCAACACTGTAGCGACACCAGTCTTGGGGCACTTCGGGGGTGTTCACTGAGTTCCGAGCAAGATCAATGATGACTGAAAATTTGATCGTTGACGGAAAATATGCATAAGACAGAGGGGCAATTAACAGATATAAAAACACCCCCAAAATGAAATTTTTTGTACAAAAATTTAGGGGAATAATTGTCTTCATGTGGTATAGCGACATAATCTTTGTTTCATAATTCCTTTTCATGTATCCTTTAAGTTGGCCTAATCAAACACAATCGATGGCAATAACACAACATTTTGAGGGTCTACCCTACGGCAACAGTTTTAGAGGGGAATGGACCTACTAGGTTTTTCAGTTCAATGATTAAAAGTTGAGGTAGGTAAATATCAGAAATTGTTGAAAATAGACCTCAACGTTTAGCCTGCATGTATTTCATGTCGTTATTTTTAGTCACGCGTCATTACCTGAATTTGACCCTTTGGTTTCTTCTCACATTTACATGGAGACGTAGTTACATGTGCAGTTGACATCATCTTGACTTAGACGTTAGATATAGCTGTACAAGCAAAAATTTCATGCGATCTCTGGCAAGCCTTTGCAGACATAAACAAAGCTTTCAACCAGCACTGCGTTTGTCGCCTCACAAACTTCGCGCCAAAACGTGCAAGACCCATCGGTTGAAGTCGATCTTTTGCAACAGTGTTCGTCAGCCTACATCCACGAGGGGAACGGAAGTACATCCATCAAGCGAATGGACATCCATCAGGAGGACGGTGTAGTGCGCATGACCACACTTATGGCGCGAAATACAAAGTAGTGGGATATCGTTACACATTTGTGTTCACTAAAAAGACATACGGATTATATCACTGTATATCTCATACCATTAACTTAAATTTTATTTACTACAGCGCTTCTCCAAATTATCGAACTATCGTCGACAGATGATGAATAAGACAAGGTATCCTATACATTATCGGTATAAATTATCGAACTATATCAACATCCATGAGGAGGACAGTGGCTAATTTACCTTCCTGCAGGTATCAGGTACAACATCCCCCTAGGAGGACGATGGCTAATTTACCTTTCTGCAGGTATAAGGTACGACATCCATGAGAAGGACGGTGCCTAATTTATGTTCCTACAGGTATGAAGTACAACATCCACAAGGAGGACGGTGGCTAATTTACCATCCTTTCTCCCCACAGATGAGTAAAGCCCAATGTTAACGAGGACAAACCCAGTTTGCCTTTCTCTACACGTACGTATATGAGAAAGGATTCACAGTACCTTAGAATACAATCCACGAATTATCCAATATGAGAAATCCAGTGACCACCAATCCAGTTCAATAAAAAAAGTCAACAACCGCAGTCTAGTTTAAATATATGTATTTTAAGGAGCCCCGGCGCAGTGCCATAACCCACTGCCCATGTATACATGAATCCCATTGTATTCATCTGGTTTGTAAAAACCTTTACAGAAAGATTATTATAAACTAAAGAACGCATTACTGGGATGTACGGACAAAAGTTGTGCTTCAATACATTTGCTGCAGTACCCTAGTGTATAAACTCTCTTGTAAATTCTAAGATTCTATACATATTTAAGCGAAGCAATGAATGGTATGGAGGTGGAATGGAAAATACACTATAGGTGTAGGCTATATGTACAAGGCATATGGCCATGATAAAATGATAACAATGATATAGAATACACATTGTCAACCCATCAGTCATCTATTATTTACGTACACAGCATGCCAGTTACGATTCAGTACTGCTGATTAAGCGGTGTGCTCTTAATTGTTCACTTATTTTAAGTGCCGTGTGTAACGATGAATGTTCAGTCTGACAGCATCTTCGCCTTGTTTCTGGTAAATATATGTGCAGTTTGTTGGATACAAGTAGTGCGACTATATCCCGAACCAAAGCTTCCTTACATCTCCTATTCCTGACTGTCCCTTCGTACCTTCAAAGAAAAATGTGAACCGAATGTAATCCTGTCAAAGGCTTGCTATTCATTTGTAAAAGACTGAAATCTGGAAATGTATATACATTGCTACTAATTAAAAATATATCCCTGTGCACTATTTACCAAGTCATGCGCGGAACAAAATTATGAAATTATAATGATAAATAATTAAACACACATCTAAATGTAAATGACTATTTGGTGACTTTAATATTCTGAGTTACCTTCCTTGTTTTTTTATGGCTTTAGTCTTGTCAAATGTTTATACACATTTGAACAGTCTGTGTATAGACTACTTGATTATCAAGCTGGAAAGCCATTCTGATACTACTCCATGCATAACTGAAGCCATAATAGCCATATCTAATTATACCCCCCAAAAAATAAATAAAAACAAACAGATAAAATACAAGGTAAATACAAACCCATCCACATTCAAAATCTTCTGAATTCCCTCGGTTCCTGGTAGCTGGACTAGCTTGTGTACAAATCCAAATGTGGCGGGGCGCCTGAAGCAATGTTTCACACAAGAATATAATCACACAGTGAGAGATAATCAGGGCCCATTTTCAATACACATATATAGACAAGGTATACAAAAGCATATACAGATTGTTTCGCACAATTTAATCACGCTCCATGTAAACAGCAATGAATCAATCACTTTCTTCTTCACTCTTGAACCAAATTAAGCTGTGACAACAAACAAACAGAACATCCCAGTTCTGTACTGTAACAAAAAACCCTTATAGGCATGATTATTTGAAACATGCATGGAGTAGACCGGCATTACTGGTAACCACCCTACCTACACGTACCTATACGTACCTTTTGTCCTTAAGCTTCATTTTGAAGAACTTTTTTTCCACATAGGCATCGAGATATGTATAAGCCTAAAATAGAAAATCTTATTAAGTACCATACACATACCCATTCGAAATAACACCCAGAATGACCATAATTTACTCACAAACCATTTACAAAATTCCAAACTCTTGCAGCCTTGTTTTTGGTACGTAATACATGCATAAATATAGTAACAGGGCTTGCCTAATAAGCAAATGTGCTTTCAGCCAGAAGCAGATAAAGATGAAAACAGCATGAAAACAAGAAGTGAAAAACTTTTTCCACGCAAATGGTATTTTTTAGTACATATAAATCAAGCTAAGCGAAAAAGTCAATATCAATTTATAAACAATTTATACACCGAAATCACACTTTTACGCACCAAGTCGAGGAGATAACCGAAACCAAAGCCGGTTAGAAATTCCCTTCTCGGATTTGTCAAGAAAATCTCCAGCTCAGAGCTCTCGGGACTAGATAAACACATAATTATGCACACAGTTGTACGAAGAAGGGGTTAAGAGAAGATATCAATATAACACAGTGAAACACTCTAAAACACTCTTTTTAGATACATTATAATATATCCTGGGCGATAAAAAGCATGAAGATCTTTATGAAATCACATGCTACCATCAGGCTATATGATGTGAAACAATACATTAAACTATATGTCATGTAACAAATTAATTATTTGTACCCCAGCAATTATTCCTGAAATAGCAGCGAAATAGCAGTGAAACTCCACAATGCGTGTGCGCATATGAGGAAATATAGAAAAATGTGTAAAAGACAAAGAAAATAAATGAAGTGTACAGATTTAAGCTGTACATACCACTTTGAGCCTCTGTGTGCCAACAAGCCCTCCACATACTGGTCTATCATACCAACCTGAAATATCAACATTATGCGGCATATATATACAATCCAAACATTGTGTTTACTTCAGTTAAAAATCCAAACATTATCAGACATAGTTTAATGGTATTTTTCTACTTGTATTTTTCTACTTGTCAGGTCATACCAACGGTACTTGTTGCTCCCTCGCTTGGCGCTTAACATTGAGAGGTTAGAGCAAGGAAACATGACTGTTCGGCCCGGTGTCAGTATAATGTGACTGGGTGAGTGTCACGTTTGGTGTCTTCGGCATGATGTTCTAGTGGCGGCAAACTTTGGCGGCATGGACTCGCCCTACCACAAGAAGACACACTACATATTCATACCCTAGAAGGACTCCTCGTCGTCATATGACTGAAAAATTGTTCAGTACCACGTTAAACCCCAAGCACTCACTCACTCAATCCGCGTGTAGTAATATTTTTTTATTATTTATTTGATTGTTGTTTTACGCCGTATTCAATAATATTTCACTTATACGACAACATTATGGTGGGAGGAAACCGGGCAAAGCCCGGGGGGAAACCCACGGCCATCCGCAGGTTGCTGACAGACATTCTCACGTACGGCCGGAGAGGAAGCCAGCATGAGCTGGACTTAAACTCACAGCGACTCCGCATTGGTTGGGGGGGGGGGGGGGGGGGGGGCTTCTGGGTCATTGCGCTGCGCTACGTGTAGTAATAAGGTTGTCCTTACCGTGGGAGCCCTTCGTGTAGCTCATGTGATGCTATTTTGTCATCTTCTGCTCTACAGGGCACCTGTGTAACAAACATAAAACTGTCAAAAAATTCCTGCAATATGCAACTTTGTTCTTTGTCATCTGTTATATTGTGCATAATTTTTCCTCACTAGGAATTAGTTGGAAATGCTTTGCATGTGTTGTGGAGGTCTCAATTACAGTCAACGCATGCATGGAGGAAGGTTCCCTAATAAAATTATGAAATATATCAGAAAACTGAATTAGAGTCTCATACAGTAATGCGCAGTAAGTGAACCCATTGAATGGATACATACTTGTACTACTGCAGATCTACCGACCGTCCTCGTCTGTCTTGGTTTTTTAGGCAGATTGTCCTGAAAAGGTAGAAAACTTTAAATGACGAAACGTGGAATGCAATGTTTCTTTTGGCATCGGCGATATTGGTGGATTGGGAGAAAATTTTTATAATTTATATTCATGCATGAGTCTATAAAGCAAGTATAGTTACCTGACATGTATCGCAGACGAAATCGGTAGGGTTGCTGTCTTCATTGTCGTCCATGCAGTCTGGGTGAAACCACTCTACACAGGCTTTACATTGCCAATATGTCCTGAAGAGCAAACATCAATAAGCAGCTCCATAACTGTGATTATCCTCTCTCTTCACCAACGATATCTGTTTTGCTTAAAGAATTGATATCTCAGTAATCAGTGTCATAAAATTCATTCAGAATGGAATGTTGCCGAACAACAATGGCTCGCCGTAAAAAAAGTTGGGAAAATTTATAAGAATATCCCATAATTTACACCACATACCTTCCATTGTATGCTTTGTTGCAGATACAACATAGTTGTCCAGTTTCCCCAAATCAAAGCTTTGCTGGGGATTGGTGTTTCTATAAACAGACAAATAGATATGGTCATTAAAATATAATACATAATGAACGTTGTCATGCACCTTGCTTTTTAATGTCCAATTTATTTCACTTTTACCATATATATAAATACACAAAATAATCATGAATAAAGGCTTTGACGAACTAAAGGTAATTTGTTTGCAGGAAATCATGCCCTTTAGGGGCTTGTTTTAAAAGATGGTGTGTCTTATGCCAGACGTAAGTGTCCAAACCTCACATTATGTAGAGATACGTCAAAGACGGTTTTTAGCAGTTTTAGCAATGACATGTTTTCTAGTGAAACTTACCGTGCAACTTGGGCAAACAAATTTATCCGGCTCGTTGGTTTCAGGAACACCAACACATGCTGGATGGAACCGTCCTTCTCATGGATGTTGTACCTGATACCTGCAGGGAGGTAAATTAGCCACTGTCTTCCTCGTTGATGTCGCACCTGATACCTATTGTAAGGTAAATTAACCACCGTCCTCTTCGTAGATGCTGTACCTGATACCTGCAGGAAGCTAAACTGGCCACCGTCCTCGTGGATGTTGTACTTTACACCTGCAGAAAGGTAAATTAACCACTGTCCTTCTCGTGGATGTTGTACTGATACCTGCATGAAGGTAAATTAGCCACTGTCCTCCTCATGGATGTTGTACCTTACACGTACCTGCAGGAAGGTAAATTAGCCACAGTCCTCCTCGTGGATGTTGTACCTTATACCTACAGGGAGGTAAATTAGCCACCGTCCTCCTCGTGGATGTTGTACTTTATACCAGTAGGAAAGTAAATTAGCCACCGTCCTCCTAATGGATGTTGTACTTTACACCTGCAGGAAGGTAAATTAGCCACTTTCCTTGTTGTGGATGTTGTACCTGATACCTGCAGGAAGGTAAATTAACCACCGTCCTCCTCATGGATGTTGTACATTATACCTGCAGAAAGGCAAATTAGTCACTGTCCTCCTCGTGGATGTTGTACCTGATACCTGCAGGAATGTAAATTAGCCACCGTCTTCCTCGTTGATGTCGTACCTTATACCTATAGTAAGGTAAATTAACCGCCGTCCTCTTCGTAGATGTTTTACCTGATACCTGCAGGAAGCTAAACTGGCCACCGTCCTCGTGGATGTTGTACTTTACACCTGCAGAAATGTAAATTAGCCACCGTCCTCCTCATGGATGTTGTACTTTATATCTATAAGGAGGTAAATTAGCCACCGTCCTCCTCGTGGATGTTATACTTTATACCTATAGGGAGGTAAATTAGCCACCGTCCTCCTCGTGGATGTTGTACCTTATACCTATAGGGAGGTAAATTAGCCACCGTCCTCCTCGTGGATGTTGTACCTTATACCTATAGGGAGGTAAATTAGCCACCTTCCTCCTCGTGAATGTTATAATTTATACCTATAGGGAGGTAAATTAGGCACCGCCCTCCTCGTGGATGTTGTACTTTATACCTATAGGGAGGTAAGTTAGGCACCGCCCTCCTCGTGGATGTTGTACTTTATACCTATAGGGAGGTAAATTAGGCACTGCCCTCCTCGTGGATGTTGCACTTTATATCTATAGGGTGGTAAATTATCCACCGTCCTCCTCATGAATGTTATACTTTATACCTATGGGGAGGTGAACTAGGTAAGGTCCTCCTCGTGGATCTTTAATATCTTTTTTTCCAGCTACTGATGGAGGATTATTAGGTTATTAATTAACTATGACACATTAGAGAAGTTCTACAGGGTTATAGTAATGTCTGCGCTATCTGATATTAAGGGGTTTAAAATGTTGAGAATTTATCTGCTCTGATATAGGCGTATATCAACATACCGGCCTATAGTCTCGTACCTTGCCCAGTTATTTGTAAACGAACAAGTTACATGTTCCGGTCTGCTCATGGATGTCCGTTCTCCTCGTGGACTGCTACTCATAGATGTAGGCTACCAAGGGCTACTCATCTTTTGCGCACAGTATTGGTCAAATATTTTAAAATATTTTCCCATATTATATCAATCAAAATAACATAAAAAAAATACTAGACCTATTTTTTATGAAGCAAATAACCATTGATTTTTCGATTTCAGTTCGGGTGTGTTTCCATGGTGATAAAAATGGCGGCTTATACATTACTGTGAATGCTCGGTGGACGTGTTTCCAACTGGACTGACAAATTTTGCACATATACTGCCACGGTGAAGTAAGGACATCATTTCGAATAGTTTAGAGAAGATATCTTTTCAATAATCGGTGAGATTAACGTTATTGCATTTCGTATGTAGGTTTACAACGTAATTTCCTGTAGCTTGATATGCAAGCCTGTCAAATGCAATAACAACAGTATGTTCCGCATAAAGCAGTAATTGTTTCTTTCAAGTCTAAGGCTATGGCCTTGGCTTTGACAGAAGTCAGATTTCACGTACTGCTATTAAAGAGATACAACCGTATAATACTTACTCTGCACATCTACCCGACGAATGAATTAAGTTTCACCCCAAGTTTAAGTTGGCCTGTTTCATATGCCATGAATTATTTCATTTGTGCACATAAAATTCGACATAGTCAGTTTATGCCGATAATAGCGAGATGTTTAATAGATTGCAGTAAGTCACTGAGATACCTTTTTGAATGATTGAAAAGAGCATTGCCATTATGTACACTGTAAGTATATGCATTGTAATTTGTCATTTTACAAACTGGCATGTCTTTAGTGTTTGTGGCTATGACTGACTCAGATATTCAAGACAGCTCACATCCAGGCGCTTCATTTTTTTATCGATCTAACATTCGATGTCTTCCATCAACTGTTTGTTCATATATCTACATGTTAACATGCAGGGAAGTTTGTCAGTAACGTGCCAAAGATCGGAATTTTACCTGAGCACTTCATTTTCTTCCACCTTTACCGTTTAGTGCCATTGAATAATTGAAAATAGTGTTGAGTACTATGGCGTTTAACAATAATCAATAAGTAAATCACTTATATTTAAATATTTGTATACACTGTCTATATTTCTTTTTGTTTTCTGTTTTTTTGTTTAGTAAATTGTAGTAATGGAGAATGAAACCACACCATCTACTCAAGATGCACCAGTTGCAGAAATTACCGAGGAGCAAGTAAATGTTGAACCAGATATGGACCAAAATCAAAATAATAGTGAGAGTATACTTTTGTGTCATTAAAATTTGTCTCCATGAGCTCAGCTTAATTTAAATCTAATGGAGTGTCTACTTTGAAGTAATAAGTCTGACAATTGAGCTCCTAATTTTGTGAAAATAAACTTAATTAAATGTCTGCAGCATACTAGTACCATCTTTCAAAACTAAACTCTCTAAAAAAAATCTGAAACATTGATTCTTTTTTGATTTTGGTTATATGTATGAGGCTTAGTTTGGTTGAGAGTTGAAAATTGTGCTTTTTGTATTTCTAGATAATGGTACGGAGGCAGAGCCAGAAGCTGAGTCTGCTATGGATCAGCCAGAGACTGAAGCCGCTATTGGGGGAGAAGGGGGTTTAACTGATACACCACAAACTACAGAAACTACCCATGGTGAGTCTGAACAAGTTACTATTGAGCCTGCAGACGGAAATAAGGGAGGAGATCAGCACCCTGGGGATGTAGAGGCTCCTACAGTCGGACAGGAAGAAGCTTCAGCACCCACAGGTATGTACAGAAAAACACACATATAATTGCAAGGAACACCTAGAGTTTGAATTAAGGTATTAATCATACTTAGTAAAACTTGTACCTGAATTCAATGCTGGAAAGCTGGAGAATTTCAGAGAGAATTCTTTAAGTACTTACATAATATTAATCCTACACTAGGATTTACATAACATTAATCACAAAATTGATTCAAGTCAGTTTTTAACTGTGTTGATGGATTGACTAAAAGTTGGTACATGTTGTGATCTAGATAGTCTTTTGCTAATAGTGTCATCAAATGCCAAGAAGTTGGTTATACATTATAAACTGATTAGTTGGTATCTGTACACATGTAGCTATGTTATTATTTATCTGTATTGAGTGTATGTAAATCTACTACAGAAGGCACCTGTTATTTGTGTGATCAGATGAGGCTAGCACAGAGAACCAGCCTGGCGAAGGGCAGGGGTCTGAAGACACGGGTGAGGGTGGAGCATTGGCTGAGGATGAAGCTGAAGTGACCCAGCAGACAGAGAGTGGGGAGCAGGAAGCTAAGGAGCAACACGGAGCAGAGGAGGGTGCTGAGCAGCAGTCTGTTCTAGTGGACATGGCTGGACAGGAAGCTGAGCAGGAGGCTGGAGTGATTGAGGGACAGGAGGCCACTGGGACAGAGGGACAGGAGGCAGAACCGACCCCAGCAGATGAAGAGACCCCAGGAGAGCTTCAGGCATCTGCAGTAGAAGTACAGGTCTGTCCTCATTTACAATTTTTGTAGACAATTTTATGTTTAAAGATTCTAAATGCTGTATACTTTTTTGTTGACGTATGTGTATCTCGAAATATCCAGTCTCTTACAACTCTGATATGTATATTTGCCTTAAACATTTGCCTTCAAACATGGAATTTATAGCCAAATGAAGGTCATAAAATAATACTTTTGGTGTTGATGTGATGGCAATTAATGCACCTTGATCATGACTTCTCGAGTGTGCATATATTTATATTGGATATGTTGATCAACTTTAGGACTTCACAAAAGTTGTAATTTTGTCAAAGTTGACTGCATAATCTGATGAAAATGAACAATGTGTGTTGAAAATGGCCACTGTTTTTGCTATTTCAAGCATACACATATGTCCTCTTTGACAACAAATTTACCTGGCTTTTTGATATTTCTGTATTACATATGGAGTACATGTATCATGTTCATTCTTTCCTATTTTGGTAGGGAGAAGATGGCGAGAGAGCAGAGAGTCCTATAGCTGTTGGGGTCAAACTGTCCCGTGAAGGAAGCCCTGTCCTGATGATTGACCCTGATCAAATGCCAGAGATGCTCGAGCCAGGCACCCCAGATGGCAAGTCTATTCTGCTTGACTGAAATTGGTGTGCAGTTGTGTCCAGTGGCATAAATAAGAAGTCAAACTCGGTGGCATAAAAGACAACCCAAGTCTTGAATTGTCAGATACAAGTATATCTTTAGAAGAAAATACGGACAGAATTCAGCATGCAGTGCCTTTGTATTTTTATACAGTAATTAATATGTGGTTAATAATGTTGACTTCTGCGTTCCATATTTCCATTAGTGTGGTCTTGCTTTTGTTCAGCCTATGTTTTTCTTTGCATTACAAAAGCTTCAGATGCAGGGGATGCTGATTTATCACAGCAAGAAATGCTAGAGATGGATGAAGAAGAGGCTGATGAACCTGAGTTTGACAGGGAACAGTTGATAGAGAGATATCATGTAAGTGAGTTAGAGGTTAAGCGGGGGCCTTCTGGCTCAGTGGGTTAGCACGCTAGCGCAGCGTAATTACCCAGGAGCCTCTCAATAGTGTGGTCTCTGTGAGTTCAAGTCCAGCTCATGCTGGCTTCCTCCCTGGCCATAAGTGGGAAGGTCTGTCCACAACCTGCGGATAGTCATGGGTTTCCACCGGGCTTTGCCAGGTTTCCTCCCATCATAATGCTGGCTGCTGTGATATAAGTGAAATATTCTTGTACAGCGTAAACACCAATCAAATAAATAGAGGTTAAATGGGAGAGCCAGTGACAGGGAAGAGTTGATAGAGGGCTATCTTGTAAGTGATTTAGTTAGAGGTTTAGTGGGAAAGCCAGAGTTTAACAGGGAAAGTTAATAGAGAGATATCATGTTAGTTGTTTAGACATTCATTGGGGTAGCAAGAGTTTGACAGAGGATAGTTAGAGATATATTATGTGAGTCAGACTTTCACTGGAAGAACTTGAATTTGATTAGGGAGACGTTGTTGTCAGATATATGCAGGTCAGACCTTCGCTGGGAAAACTTTGTTAGTTTGACATTTGTTGAACCTTCCATTAGGAAGCCTGGGATTGACAGGGAATGTATGTAGTTGTTAGAGATATATTATGTGAGTTATTTAGACCTTTGCTGAGTAAGACCCAGATTTATGTTGTGGCGTGTTGTTATATTTATGCATTCTTTACTGGACTCCCAATTTGTCTGAGTGGGACACCATTTCTGATGTCTTTTACATGACACATCAATTGGACACCCTTTTGTTGTGATGAAAATATTGTTGAATGAAGAGTCATTTAGTCACTTACTCACAAAGTAGAAGAAACTACATGCCTTGGTGTGTTCTCGTTCAGAGCAAGTTGAATAAATGCATCATATCAAGGGAAACAACTTTTCCTGGTATTCCATCTTCATGATCAGAGTATATTCATGTACTCAGCAGCCATATCACTGATTGGCAGAGGCATAAAGCTGTGATGCACCTTCAGCTTTGTGGAAACTTGTACTACATGTGCTTGGTGAAAGTGATTTCAGTTGGGTTCTACCAGGTTTCCTTGGCCGATGTTGGTTACTACTGTTGATTGGTCCCATGTACATGTAGCCTAACTGTGTGGATGGGTCTCCCCCATGTAGCCTAACTGTGTTGATGGGTCTCTACACCTTGTACATGGAGCTTAGCTGTATTGATTAGTCTCTCCCATGTGGCTTACCTATGTTGATTGGTCTCTTCTATGTAGTTCACCTGTGTTGATGGGATTCTCCCATGTAGTTCACCTGTGTTGATGGGTCTCTGCACCAAGTAGTTTACCTGTGTGGATTGGTCTCTTCCATGTAGTCTACCAGTGTTGGTGGGACTTTGCCATGTAGCTCACATCTGTTGATGGGTCTCTACACCATATAATTTACCTGTGTTCATTGGTCTCTCACATGTAGCTTACCTGTGTTGACGGGTCTCTGCACCAAGTAGTTTACCTGTGTGGATTGGTCTCTTCCATGTAGTCTACCAGTGTTGGTGTGACTTTGCCATGCAGCTTACATCTGTTTGATGGGTCTCTACACCATATAATTTACCTGTGTTCATTGGTCTCTCACACGTAGCTTACCTGTGTTGATGGGTCTCTGCACTAAGTAGTTTACCTGTGTGGATTGGTCTCTTCCATGTAGTCTACCAGTGTTGGTGGGACTTTGGCATGTAGCTTACATCTGTTTGATGGGTCTCTACACCATATAATTTACCTGTGTTCATTGGTCTCTCAAACGTAGCTTACCTGTGTTGATGGGTCTCTGCACCAAGTAGTTAACCTGTGTGGATTGGTCTCTTCCATGTAGTCTACCAGTGTTGGTGGGACTTTGGCATGTAGCTTACATCTGTTGATGGGTCTCTACACCATATAATTTACCCGTGTTGATTGGTCTCTCGCATGTAGCTTACCTGTGTTGATGGGTCTCTGCACCATGTAGTTTACCTGTGTGGATTGGTCTCTTCCATGTAGTCTACCTGTATTGGTGGGACTTTGGCATGTAGCTCACATCTGTTGATGGGTGTCTACACTATATAATTTACCTGTGTTGATTGGTCTCTTGCATGTAGCTTACCTGTGTTGATGGGTCTCTACACCATGTAGTTTAACTGTGTTGATGGATCTCTCCTATGTAGCTTACCTGTGTTGATGGGTCTCTGTACCAAGTAGTTTACCTGTGTTGATGGGTCTCTGCACCAAGTAGTTTACCTGTGTTGATGGGTCTCTGCGCCAGGTAGTTTACCTGTGTTGATTGGTCTCTCGCATGTAGCTTACCTGTGTTGATGGGTCTCTATCGGTTTTCATGCACATGTACAATGTACTTGTTTTGCCTTTTATGTACATGTAATGCAGTATAGTAGTTGACAGCTTGGTGTATCATGTCCACTCAGTCTGCCATTCAGGAGAGAGATCAGCTACAACAGCAGAACTACCAGCTACAGCACAAGATTGCTGAGTACTTCAGGAAGAAGAAATCTGATGACAGCCGGCAGGACTTTGACAAGAACGTATCAGACCAGGAACAGCGTTACATCAAGTACATGGGTAAGTGACTGTGTGTGGGTGGAATTGGTGATGTGAGGACCGAGTGAAAGTTTATCATTTGTGGTGTATTGCTTGGGTCAGCAGCTTTACATGGCTCACCAGGGTATATATCAGATTCTCACCTGTTACGTTCAGAGGGGTAATAGTATTACAAATGCTTGTGTTATGTACATGTACATGCATCAGTTGGCACTTCTTGTAAAGTAGCTGAAATTTCGGTGTGCAAACTTTTCTTGGAAGTTGTTGTGTGAAGAATGGTTTTCTGTCCACTGTACAAACTGAGGTGTTGCTGCCCCTTGTCTTTCCTGTAGCAAACTATGAGCTGATGTTATCTGTCCTGAAGCACACTGTGAGCTGATGTTAACTATTCAGTAGCAGACTATGAACTGATGTTTTTTGTTGTGTCACAGACTATGAGCTGATGTTTACTGTCATGTAGCAGACAATGAGCTGATGTTTTCTGTAGTGTCACAGACTATGAACTCATGTTTTCTGTTGTGTAACAGACTGCATGTATGAGCTGATGTTTTCTGTAGTGTCACAGACTTTGAGCTGATGTTTACTGTCCTGTAGCAGACTACAAGCTGATGTTTACTGTCTTGTAGCAGACTATGAGCTGATGTTTACTGTCCTGTAGCAGTCTATGAGCTGACATTTACTGGCCTGTAGCAAACTATAGGCTGATTTTTTCTGCCTTGTAGCATAGTATGAGCTGATGTTTTCTGTTATATCACCGACTATGAGCTGATATCTATTGTCCTTCAGCAAACCATTATTTCTTATGAACTTTGTTTCTTCTGTAGCCAACCTGGAGGAGTTAAGGAAACAGGAGGGTCAGGAGCAGGAGAACTATCGTGTACAGATTGAGGAGTTGAAGGAGAGGTGTGGGGAGAAGCAGGAGAGGGTGGAAGGCGAGAGACAGAGGTTCATCGACTTCAAGAAACAGGTGGCTGTTAACTCCCTCAACAGTCGATCTGGGAAATGTATCCCTCCCAAGGTACAATATTGCTGGATTTATTGATTTATTTATTTATTTGACCGTAGTTTTATGTCTGTACTCAAAAATATTTCACATGGCTGGCAGCCAGCATTATAGTGAGAGGAGGGAGGGCATAGCCTGGGGGAAAACCACTACCACGTATGGTGGAATAGGAAGTCAGCATGAGCTGCAACACCATTGATGTGAGGCTCGTGGGTCATTGTGCTGTGGTAGCACGCTAACAGCTAGGCCATTGGGGCCCCTGGCTATTGTTGGATGTTGGTTATAGTGGGTGTAGATTGCTTTTAAATGCTTCCAGTTGATGTCAGAATTACTTGTACGTTGAAATTTGATGCTGTAATCATCAAATGTTAATCCCATCTGTAGTTTGTACAAGTCATTACCCAGATTACATTAATATTCAATGTATATGATAAATGGTTGTGAAAATGCTTTCCTTTATCCTTCCAGTTGTTATTACAAGTCAAAGCTGCAAGAAGTCTTACTTCTTGTATGTATTTGATAGCTTTACCTTAGGTACCTATTATAAAGACAAGCAGATAGCATTACCTGTTATAAAGACATGTAGACACATTGTAGCAGTATCTGCTATAAAGACAAGCAGATACATTGTAGCAGTACCTGTTATGAAGATACACAGATACATTGTAGCTTTAGTAGAAAAATACTGACAGCCAACTTAAGCCAAGTTTTAAGTTTTAAACAGTTTTCTATTTGCTTTTCATTTCAGGACATAGAGCAGTATTTGAGCACTGAAAATAGAAAAGACAATGATGTTGTGAATGTAAGACTGGAAAATATCAAATTGAAAAATAAACTGAAAAAGAAGGAACAGCAACTCAAGTCAAAGGTAAGACTATGGAGACAATCTCGCTGTTTGGTGGTTGTGCGTTTTCCTGTCATTACTTAATGTCATGAATAAAGATAAAGCGTCTAACTGTTAAAAAGTTAACTGTTTATAACTTTGTGTTATGTGTTGTATATATATTTTTGAAACCATATTATTTCTTCCCAAGATGTGGCATCACAAATGTAAATTATATTAATTGAGTTGATGTAAATACATGTACCCTAATATTGCCTAGTTTTGTGCATGATAAATCATTTTTCATGATTATTATATTTGTTTGCTTCTAAAAATGCTCTTTTGGGGTGAGTTTAATTAATTTTTGTATGTATCCATGGACATGATTGTGCTGAAACGGCCTATGTCATTTGTTTACAGGAAGAACTGGCCGAGGGTCTTCATCTAATCGACTTTGAGCAGCTGAAAATTGAAAACCAGACTTACAATGAAAAGATAGAAGAAAGGAATGAGGTTTGTGATAAACATTGTATGAGTCTTTATCTTGCATGACACAAAATACTCCACTCATCATTGGACAACATCCGTCACATGAGGTACAGATATATTCTCGAATCCTGCAGACGACATCAAATGTGTCTGCTGAGTAGGTTATCTCCCTTTGATGTCCAACAACGGTCACATCACTGAAGCTAAAGCACTGAATACATCTGTCTTCTGCACTGAATTGATGGATCTTTGCAGGATAAACTGATAAATAGGTGATAGGATATGCAAATATATGGTGTCAGTAAGGCTCATATTCCTCAGTATGAGGATTATTGACACCATATATTTGCATATCCTATCACTTAGTAACCATGTAACTAATAAAATGAGTTTGTTATGACTACATTGTACTGTGTAAGTCTGAAAGGGCCTGGGGTAACACCAGAGTAAAAGTCTTGATGGGTTTGTGGTAATGACAGTGGACATGTGAATGTCTGAGTGGGTAAGAACAGTGTAAAACAATGTGGTTACAAAAAAATCCTGGACATTTGGGTGTCTCTGGTGTAAAGCACTGTGCAATAGTCTGGATAGGTCTATGGTAACATCAGTCTGGCTAACAAGAACATATGGCTTTGGGGGTTGGTGGTAACAGCAATGTAAAAGTTTGAGCGAGTCTATAGCAACAATATGTAAATCAGAGTGGGCCTACGGCAGCAACAGTGTAAAAGTCTTGGTCGGTCTGTGGTGAGGATGGTCTGCTGAAACAATACACTTTAGTGTGGAGGGCAATACAGCTGTCTCTTGTCGCAGACTAGGTGTGCACAGGCGTTTTTACTGTATTAACACTTATTGTCAACTGCTTGGGTGGGATGTGTTATAGGAGTTGCTGAAGTTGCGTAAGAAGATAACCAGCACAGTGCAGGTATTGACTCACCTGAAGGAGAAGCTGCAGTTTGTGCAGGCAGAGAACCACGTGCAGAACAGTCGGCTGAAGGAAGTGGAAGCAGTGGCAGCTCAGGTGAGTCAGGTTTATAAACTTCTCATCCTTTACAGGTACACAGCTAAGAAGAACAAGTCTGCAGAACATTTTCATGTTTAGCCAGATATATGAAAAATGAATCAGTATGAATACAGGTGCTGAGACTTCCTGTTAGTCCCCTACTAATACCTAGTGAGAACTTCACGTTTTCCTCCCCTGTCAGTCTGTCAGATTAGTTTTCTGGATGTAAAAAAATGTTTTATGTATATGTATGTAAATATGTATAATATTGAATTTATACTTTTTACATGGTTTCACCATAACAAGTTACAGATCTTCGTCAAGTTTGAGTTCCAGATACATAAATCCAATTTGGATGAAATTGTGGCAGTTATTGTCCAAATTTGGACATGAATAGTTTTCTGGAGTTTTCAGTTTTCTAAATGGTTCGTCATATTGAATTGTAACTCGGTACATCACGTTCAGATCACAGTTCAGATTTGAATTTTGGGTTGTTTGGTCCATTTTCAACAAATTTAAGGTTATTTTTGACATGTTGTTGGAAAGTTTTCCAGACTGTTTTTTTTTCTAAGCTGTTCTGTTGAATTTAGACTTAATGTAACTTCATCATGATCAGTTACAGATTAAGATTTAGTGTCAGGATGTTACGTTCATTCTGAGCAAAAGTATGGCCATTTATTAATCAGTTTACATCTTTGATGTAAATGTAGCTATTATTCTGATGGCTCAGTCTGTTATGGGACATGTTTATCTGTCGCATTACCTCCATAATGCCTTTTCTTCCTGGCAACTAGTTTTAAGATTTGTACATAGCTGTTCATTCCAATCTGTGAGAGCTTGTTTCTCAGGATAGTGAGTTCAGTCTCCACTGAGCACAAAACACATGCTGTTGAGGCTGATTTTGTCTAGGTTTGGTTTACCACTTTCCTGCTGCACAATATGATTATTAATGAATTTATTAAGTGTGTTCTTAGTTTAGTTAAATCTGGTCAACTTGTAATTGATGTAGATTCATTGAAGGAAAAAAAATTGATACAGTATATCAGGTAAAAAACGCCTTTACAGTTTCGTGTTGTTCACTCCTGTACAGTAAATAATTGCTCATCCACTAAATGTGGTAAAATGACGAGTCCACTAAAACGACATGATCTGTATACTACTTGCACTGTAGTGTCAGTCTGTTGTAAGCATATGGATATGTGATACAAATTTGCAAAATATTGAATGTGAATTTTGTTGATGACCAAATCATTGCTTTTGTTAACATTTTAAGATTTGAGAGAAATTGGCACAAGTCTGACTGACAAAATTGTATTTTGCTTAGGACAACAGCAACCTTCAGGTGAAGCTTATATTTTTAGTGTAAGTCTGGAGGTCTTGCCTGAGATTTTGTCAATATACCTGGACCCATGACTGGTTTCCATCTTTTTTGTAATGTTTTACAAAATTAGGATAATTTTTTATATTTTTTTTTTGGACAAAGTTAAATGAATGCTGTTTACTGTACTCTGTGTACACAAATGTTTCACAGATACTTTCTTCATGCTTTGGGATATTGATTTTGTACTTGCTTCATACATGTCATAGGCAACTTTGAAGAATTTTTAAATTCAAGTGAACAAATGATTTTGTCTTCACACTTTACTCTGGGTGGGTCAGGGCCTCTATTGTGAAGGTTGATTCATTGATTTATAAGGTTGATTGGATACATAAGGTGTTGATTCAGTCTTGTTAAGGTGGTTGTTTTTCATTTGGTTGGATACATAAGGTGTTGATTCAATCCTGTTAAGGTGGTTGTTGTTCATTTGGTTGGATACATAAGGTGTTGATTCAGTCCTGTTAAGGTGGTTGTTTTTCATTTGATTGGATACATAAGGTGTTGATTCAATCCTGTTAAGGTGATTATTTTCCATTTGATCGAATACACAAGGTGTGGATTCAATCCTGTTAAGGTGGTTGTTTTTCATTTGGTTGGATACATCAGGTGTTGATTCAATCCTGTTAAGGTGGTTGTTTTTCATTTGATTGGATACATCAGGTGTTGATTCAATCCTGTTAAGGTGGTTGTTTTTCATTTGATTGGATACATCAGGTGTTGATTCAATCCTGTTAAGGTGGTTGTTTTCCATTTGGTTGGATACATAAGGTGTTGATTCAGTCCTGTTAAGGTGGTTGTTTTCCATTTGGTTGGATACATAAGGTGTTGATTCAGTGTTGTTAAGGTGGTTGTTTTCCATTTGATTGGATACATAAGGTGTTATTTCAGTCTTGTTAAGATGGTTGTCTTTCGTTTGATTGAGTACATAAGGTGTTGTTTCAATCCTGTTAAGGTGGTTGTTTCAATCTGGAAGTTTTATGATTTTACAAACTTCAGTGTTCTGTGGGTTTTAGTGGCATTAAGTCGTCAACAATGCTCACGAGTGAAAATCTATGTACCACATATGTCAAAGGCTATCAGTTATTTGCCAAAGGGGTTGATGGTTTACTCCAAGCTCTCTACATGTAGTTTCCTTCACCTGTGAAGCTGACTGCTACTGTTGTATATTTATCTATTTATTTGATTGGTGTTTTACACCATACTCAAGAATGTCTCACTTATACAACGGCGACCAGCATTATGGTGGAAGGAAACGGGGCAGAGCTAGGGAGGAAACCCACGACCATCTGCAGGTTGCTGGCAGACCTTCTCACGTGCGGCCAGAGCTACTGTGGTATAAAAGAATTCTTGAGTATGGTGTTAGACACCAATCATTCGAATCAATGAAATCAGAGAAAATGTTACTCAAAGATTGTTTTACAGGTTTTTATATACAGTTGTTGCACAGAAATTGAAGCTTTAGAATTTTTTTCCCTCATTGGAAGGTGAGATAAGGATTTCAATCTATTAAAATTTACCTATGGATTAATGGGGAAAGCTTGATGATTTAAAATGGTCCAAGATTTTTGGATAAACTTGTTCATATCGTTTCATTGTAGATATCTTAGAGGAAGATATGTTTAGGTCTGTAGCTTATTCGATAGCTTTGTTTGTCAAGCCTTGTAGGTTTTCCCACTGTCTAAATTTTCCAAAAGTAAATGTAAACTTCTTAAACTGAACTGACAGTTAGCATTACATGTGGAATTTCTCAGACATGGAGAGCTTTGCAGACCTGGCATTAAGCACATGTATCAATCTACAACTAAATATTTATGTAGTTAACTCTGATTCACTTGTAATGTATGAACTCAGACAGCCCTGGAGACTGGGTGTAAATGTAGTGATACTTTCAGAATGCCAGTAGCTTTCTGTAAATGAGGGTAGAATCCCTTTGTGAGACAGACAGCTTAATTGTACATGGGTATGTACTTAACCCTATCCCTATCCTTTCACCAGTCAGCTTACAGCAGAGCCAGCTGTACAGTCTGATTGTTTAAGCAGTGTGTAGAAGACATGGGAAGCTTGGGGTGTTAAATATTGTAGGCTGTGGAAATTCATGAACAAGATATACTGTAATCCTTCAACCTTTTTGCACATTTGCTATGTGTTGTTTCAAGCAAATTCTAAAGGCATTTTTCTGTGCAGATTGATCAAATTATACTTTTTGTGAAGCCTTGAAATTGGCCAATAGTTTTGTGACCATAAGCAAATCATAAATGTGGACAAATTGCACTGAAAGTTGCTTTTTCATGTGCAAAATGGTTGAGGAATTAGGGCTGGTCCAGTATTGGGTATACACTAAGTAGTCTGTTCACACCTGTATACATTTATATGCCTATGTACGTACACTTTAACAAATGAACTGTTCCCATGGTTTTCATGCAATAACTAACTGGTCTAAACATTGTTCATTTTGATAAAATGCATGCAAATTCATTTTGTGTAATTAGAGATCAACTTAAAAAATTCCGGCATTACTTTAATATGCGTGTTTTCTTGATTCTGATTGGTTGTTGGTTTCCATGTTTCCATAACAGTTTTAACTATTATCCGTTTTTTTGTATTAAATTATTGAAAAAATGACTTGATTCAATTATTAATGAGTTTTGCCTACGTTGATATATATACATGCACATGTACTGATTGGATTCTGCACTTGGTTTTGTCACTTTCAGAAAAGAGACGTGTTATCTAGAACCAAGCAAGCCCGTGACGCTCTGAGAATAGACAATCAGAAACTGCGCCAGAACTGTGGTTTGTTAGGTAATGAGTCTCTGTTGCGGGACTTCGAAGACCAGAGGAACGAAAGCGATGAGCTGAAAATGAAACTGGAGCGGTTGAGGATGCAGCATGCTGAGCTGACCCTTAACTGTACTCAAGTGCGGAGGAAGATTGAGCAGGTGCGCCTAAGTCAGGTTTAGTTCTGAGAAAGGAGAAGCTGGAATAAGGGCTCTGATTATATACCTGTAATAGGATCCTCTTGAGGTGACTGTGATGTTTAACACAACTTATTTATTAACTCACGCGCATCCAGGGTGATGCACTGTACATAGAAGATACCAAAAGATTGTACATAAAATTGTAATGTTTTGAATAAAGATGTAAATAGTCTGTCCATACATGCTTCCTAATGGCTTACAATTTCTGTGTGTTGTTGACACATGCTTAATACATGTTCGAATAAGTCCATGGTTTTGTAAATATACATATATGCATGTACATGTACATCAGTAAATTTTACTCAGACTTGAGGGTGTCAGAAAATTTCAGCGTGTTATTGATTTGGCTGGGGTGTGTCTTATCATGATTGCGAGCTGTTAGGTCTAGTGTTTTCTACAGTGCTGCAATGTCATGTTGCCCTCAAGCTTTTACATTGTTTGTTTGTGGTAACACTGCAAGGCTTCATGAATACCCATACTGGCTTCTGTGTATTTTCTTCATTTGTCAAATTTCCACACTGATAAAATGTAACCATGATAGTGTTTGATTGATGCTGATGTATCCAGGGAATTTGTACATGCAGAGAAGTGGTCTCATTTGGGAGCTGTATAATACATGCATGCTCTTTCCCATCCTTTACAGTTGTGGATATGTGGACAGCCTCAAGTTGTTGTACATGTATAGCCTTCTCACACACAGCTGTACATGTATAGCATGAGCCTTCTCGCACACAGTTGCACATGTGTAACATGAGCCTTCTTGCACACAGTTGCCCATGTGTAACATGAGACTTCTCACACACAGTTGTACATGTAAAGCATGAACCTTCTCATACAGTAGTACATGTATAGCCTGAACCTTCTCACATAGAGCTGTACATGTATACCATATGCCATCTCACACAGTTGCCCATGTGTAACATGAGACTTCTCACACACAGTAGCCCATGTGTAACATGAGACTTCTCACACATAGTTGCACATGTATAGCATCAGCCTTCTCACACACAGCTGTACATGTCTAGCCTGAGCTTTCTCACATACAGTTGTTCATGTGTAACATGAGCTTTCTCACATAGATGCACATGTATAACATGAGTCTTCTCACACAGTTGCACATGTGTAACATGAACCTTCTATACACAGTTGTACATGTATGACATTAGCCTTCTCACACAGTTGCACATGTACAACATGAGCCTTCTCACACAGCTGTACATGTATAACCTGAGCCTTCTCACACACACTTGTACATGTCTAGCATGAGACTTCTCACACACAGTTGTATATGTGTATCATGAGCTTTCTCACATAGTTGCACATGTATAACATAGGGCTTTTCACACACAGCTGTACATGTATAAGATATGCCTTCTCACACACGGCTGCACGTGTAACATAAGCAATCTAACACAGTTGTACGTGTATAGCGTGAGCCTTCCCACACACAGTAGAACATGTATAGCCTAAACCTTCTCACACACAGTTGTACATGTATAGCACGATCCTTCTCACACACAGTAGAACATATACAGCCTAAACCTTCTCACACACAGTTGTACATGTATAGCACGATCCTTCTCACACACAGTAGAACATATACAGCCTAAACCTTCTCATACACAGTTGTACATGTATAGCACGATCCTTCTCACACACAGTAGAACATGTATAGCCTAAACCTTCTCACACACAGTTGTACATGTATAGCACGATCCTTTTCACACACAGTAGAACATGTATACCCTAAACCTTCTCATACACAGTTGTACATGTATAGCACGATCCTTCTCACACACACAGTAGAACATGTATACCCTAAACCTTCTCATACACAGTTGTACATGTATAGCACGATCCTTCTCACACACAGTAGAACATGTATACCCTAAACCTTCTCACACACAGTTGTACATGTATAGCACGATCCTTCTCACACACAGTAGAACATGTATACCCTAAACCTTCTCATACACAGTTGTACGTGTATAGCATGATCCTTCTCACACACAGTAGAACATGTATACCCTAAACCTTCTCATACACAGTTGTACATGTATAGCACGATCCTTCTCACACACACAGTAGAACATGTATACCCTAAACCTTCTCACACACAGTTGTACATGTATAGCACGATCCTTCTCACACACAGTAGAACATGTATACCCTAAACCTTCTCACACACAGTTGTACATGTATAGCACGATCCTTCTCACACACAGTAGAACATGTATACCCTAAACCTTCTCACGCACAGCTGTACATGTATACCCTAAACCTTCTCACACACAGTTGTACATGTATAGTGTGAGCCTTCTCACACACATAGTTTTAGATATATAACATGAGCCTCCTCACACACAGCTGTACATGTATAGCCTGAACCTTCTCACACACAGTTGTACATGTATAACATAAGCCTTCTCACACAGTTGTAGATGTGTAGCATGAGTCTTCTCATATATAGTTGTACCTGTGTAGCATGAGCCCTCCCACTCACAGTTGAACATGTATAGCCTGAGCCTCTTCACACCCAGTTGTACATGTATAGCCTATTAAGGCATTCTCACACACAGTTGTACATGTATAGCCTATTAAGGCATTCTCACACACAGTTGTACATGTATAGCATGCCTCTTCACATGCAGTTATAAATGTATAGCGTATTAAAGCATTTTCACACACAGTTGTAACATACACATGTCGCATGCATGTTCTCGCATACTGTTGCACATGTATAGTTTAAGCATTCTCACACACAGTTTTAACATATGGCATACATGTCCTTGTGCACAGTTGTACATGTATAAGCATTCTCACACACCGTTAAGATTTTAGCAGAAATTTTCTTACAGGCAGTTTTGCACGAACCCTTGTAGGGCAATATTGGAAGTGCTCTCTTAGGAGCTCATAAAGGAACTTTCACTCAGGATTGTCGTTTGTTGGCGCCCTTTTCTCCCGGACGGGGTATTTGTCTGATAATAACACTTACACTGTAGCGTAGCTATAAGTAATGCTCTCGATCTGCTGGTGGTCTACCTCATTCCAGGGTTTGATAACAAAGTATACCCACAGGTTTCACTCTGGTGTTGGCAGGGTGAATGGAGAACTGTGTGAATTACGTCGAACTGACAGCCGTGAGATCCCTACCTAATCTCACGATGCAGGTACCCAGCGACAGGATTTACCGTATTCAGCTTAGAAACGGTCAGTTTAAGTTTTGCTGGATTACAACTTTCTTGCATGTTGCCCCTATAATTACGTACGTGCATACAGATCTATATTTATTTATTTATTTATTTGATTGGTGTTTTACGCCGTACTCAAGAATATTTCACTTATACGACGGCGGCCAGCATTATAGTGGGTGAAAACTGGGCACAGCCTGGGGGAAACCCACGACTATCCGCAGGTTTTTGACAGACCTTCCCACGTACGGCCGGAGAGGAAGCCAGCATGAGCTGCACTTGAACTCACAGCGACCGCCTTGGTGAGAGCTCCTGGGTCTTTACACTGTGCTAGCGCGCTAACCAACTGAGCCACGGAGGCCCCCAGATCTATATAATTGCCAAATATAATTGTGGATACGTATGCTTTGCACCGTCGTCCTTAATCCAAAATTGCTCTGACGTTACGTTTGGCAAAAGTGGACTACATTGCCCTCGCAGTTGTTATAACGGTTGTAGACTGACAACCTGCAGATACTCCACTCAGTCGAAGATCACTGCTTGTGCTAAATGCTATAGTTATTTATACTGGGTGAACCTAGTGACTTGCATTTTTAACATTTTTGGTCAGGTCTGCGTATATGGCATTTAAAGACCACATTGTAATACGTTATCCTGAGGCATGTACGCTATTCCTTGTTTTGTATATTGAAACCTCCGCATTTATCTTGTCCATCAGAAGCCAAGTATGCAACCATTGTGTTTTATGATTGGATGTATCTTCTAAATGTGGAATGAAGACACGATTCGTCTTCTTGAGAGGTGCTGTACCAGATGTAAAATTTCATCAGATACAAATTTCCTCAACGAGCAAACGCTGTGAAATTATGTCCATAAATTGAAAATGGCGTTGTAATGGCTTCTGCTTTCCAAGTAAATTTCATCCTGTGCCTAAACAACGAAGGTCTCTGGCGAGTGGGTTTATTAGGACTGACTCCGACCAAATAAAACTTTCCGGTCTCCATGGAATCCGGAAGATTTCACAGCGTTACAATTACAGGGCTGGTTGTTGGGGTTGATGGCGAAGTGAGCCCGCGGAGAGATTTGAAAGCGTCACGTTATTTACCAGCCTGTCCAGGGGGAGAAACAAAAGGATCACTCCTCTCAGTAACAAGCCTGGAAGGACCCCCCCCCCCCCCACCCAAAAAAAAAAACAACCAAAAAACTACCCAAAACAGCTAAGTTCCTGGACGTCAAGTCCCAGCCATAGCGACCGACCCTGAACCTAAATACCTATAACTGCCTTTCAAGACACGGTATTACTGTGCACCAGGGATCAACGCCACGGACTACTCCACAGGGGACCTCTTCCTATCCTGAGAGACCAGTCCTTTCAGACCAACTGATGGAGGAATGTAGATGTACAGGTATTAGGATTCTCTGACCACATTTTTTGTCAGGCATCATTATTGTTGTTTATATTACCTCCGCAAAAGGCAAAGTCAGTTGTAAGAATGAGCTGTTTTACAGTCAGACTCAACACAGACTCGGGGGTAGAGCAGGGGAATTGATTTCCTTAGCCGGAGATGCATTATCTGAAGAGAGACTCGACAGAAGGATGGTCCCGGACATAACTAGGTTAGAAAGAGGCTTGAGTTTCTCTCCTCTCTTTTAAATTGCTTGCCGATTTGTATCTTGGCCATCCTAATGCCATCTAGGGTCATCTAATTTAGGAAACAAGGACAAGTCACTTGGCCTTTACAGCCATTTGTTTTGGTGCGTATTGAGAGCTGCTCCTCCCCGGGCTTTGTCCCGGGGTACTAGACCCAAAGTCATTTACACTTAATCAGATCCCCGGTCGATTTTATTGTGCATCATTTGGAAACATTTATAGCTCATACTGGTGGGTATAATAGCACAGTTTAGTCCCACAGTGGTTGGTCTGTTAAAGATGGCCAGGCTATTTAATGGTAGCCAGCGAGTTTTTGTTAATTCGCCCACCAGACGGTCCTAATTGCTGGAAATAACAAAGCTGTAACCCTCAGCGTTCTGTTCCTCCGTAGCCGCTGGACTGCTCCCAAGCCTCCATGACTTCAGGGAGTTCTGATCGACAATAAACGCCAGTGAAAAGATGAGTGTACGATTTAACCCGGTATAGATTCCGCCGGTTGTGGTCACGGCAAGTTAGCTCTATTTACATCATTTAGCGTTCTTGACAATTCGGTGGTGTGTCTTTCTGCCAACGGACGTAATTCAGCGACAATAAACCCGGGCTTATGTCTACAGCGCATTTACGTGGCGAGCTCATCGTCATTAGGGATGAACATGTTCATAAAAGTCAGAGATTTACGTTACCTACCTAAATAAGAAGTCCACATGGTCCCATACAGCTCTTTTAGGGCCACCAGGCTCTTGACATTACAGTGAAGAGCTGGTTTGACAAAAGTCTGATAAACAATAATATGTTGTAACCGTTCATCTTATAAATATGATCAAGATAAAATAATGTTTAATGTGGTTTTGTACCGATTTTTATATTCAAGCTGTGTCATGTTATTAAAATTCCAAAACTCCGGTGGTAGCTGTGAATTGATTTATTTATTTATTTGATTGGTCTTTTACGCCGTACTCAAGAATATTTCACTTACACGACGGCGGCCAGCATTATGGTGGGAGGAAACCGGGGGAAACCCACGCTCATCGGCAGGTTGCGGCAGACCTTCCCACGTACGACCGGAGAGGAAGCCAGCATGAGCTGGACTTGAACTCACAGCGACCGCATTGGTGAGAGGCTTCTGGGTCATTACGTTGCGCTTGCGCGCTAACGAACTGAGCCACAATTAAAGCACATTTGTTTCTGTGAAAACTACATGTATGGATAGTGTAACAATATCATCGTTAAAATCCTAAACTCTAATGGTATTTACGGTGTTTTCTTACGGCAGCAATGTTGTCGTTAGAGATCAAATTCTTTTCTGTGAGATCAATCTGTCAGAAATATCATAACACCAATCATACTATTTGTCACTGCATAATTTCACTGGAATGCTAAACACGTACTAACTCTGTACCATTACAGAATTGTTTTACGGAACTGTCTTGGATACATTTACGCCATTATTTACACACCCCATGCCATGTGCTATCTTCAAGGAAAATGCTCTGAAAAATGTGAGAGAAAGCAGATTGCTATCACAGACAAGAGTTTACTATTGATCAGTTGTTACTTCTGTTCACCTCCCAATGGGAATATAACAGCCTGCGCTGGTAAGCTTCCTCAAATAGGCTACTTCTCACTTCTTTTGAGATAATGTAGGCTTAATTCTTCACGAGTAAACTCTGTTACTCTGTACCTGTATGCAGCTAAAGGTTGTAGAAACAATGCTGTGCTAATTACCAGAAGCTATTATGTCTGAACAGCTATTTCGTTGTTTGAACCGAGTCAACCAATTGTACCTTGTAAATGATTAACAAAACGTAACGCACCCTGTTACCTCTAACTGGCCATTCTGTATCTACGTGAATTGTGACCTCTCTGGATATAGCTTCCGGGTCGAGGTTCCCGTGGGTTTGTATTGTTTTGGTTGGTCATACTGATGAACGTTTGTGTATGTTTTCAATGGTGAGAATTTTAAAGCCCATAAATGCATACAATTCTTTTCGCTTTGTAGGCCGCAAATTTGACGACTCATCGACGACAGTACGAGCGCTACGATTTCCTTTATCCCTTGAACTAACTGCAATCGTAAATTGTGTATAAAATAGTCTTTAGTACCGCGTTAAAACATAAGTGAATCTCTCAGAAAATCAGTCATAGTATTAATAGATAGTATGTTAATTGTTGGCAATGGTTCAAAGCTTGCACGATGGTTATCCTTTTCCACACATTTATATTTGCTGAGAACTGAGTGCTGGATATACTATTCAAACCGCAAGATTACTCGGAGTACTCCATCTTGACGTAGGCTTATAGTCCCAAATGCATCGGTTTTGATCTCATGTGCATGACATCTGTAGAAGAAGCATGAAAGCTTCCAATTTAACCTAACAAACTAGTGCTTCCCTACCCCAGTCGGACTGGTCTCAATCTGAGTCAGGGGATTCGAATCCTGGAGAACTATCGCCCACGTAAATGATCCGTTTTAACAACTGCTTATGAACGGAAGCAAAATGAACCCTATCAAAATGTTTGAGCTGTTGTCTAATAGCGTGCAATATGAAGTGGATTGTGCTCGCGGTGTGTTTTAGGTGATATATTCGTCTAATGAAAAAGCGACTTTTTCTTGTTAATTATTGTTGTTAGTGTCACTGTCGCAATCCGGCATCTAAGCCATTTGACTAATGACCAACGCAATCTGACCATGCTGCAAACTATCACCCAATATTGTTAGAATCATCTTGTCCCCAAGACGCAAAATGGCCTTTAAGCTATGGAGTGCTGCTGCCAAATTTCCCGTGGAGAAAAGACTTAATTTACCTAGCAAACTGAATTATCCGCGAGACAAAAAGCAAACATTTTTATTCTGCTTAAAATGACCCGTTTACTGTTGCTAACTAGTCTGCCATTAACGTTTTTCGAATAGCTGTAGAGTAAATGACCAAAGCCGATTTTCCAGCAAAATCGCTTTTAAGGTGACGCTAATTTTCGTCGTTTTGATTAGAGCTGAAATAAAACACAGGCAAATGCCGCGCAGGATAGAATCCAGACAATTTTACGGTGCGATAACATTGATGGCGAACTGTGTAGAATCAGCCATGGTAAACTCATGGCAACTCGCTCTACTTTTTTAACCTCCTGGCTCCGACTGTCACATTAATTCTAGTCTGATTGACTTAAAGTACTCTACTGGCTAGTGCCTTGCCATTTGGAAAAGGAATCTTGAGGTATTGATGGGTTTTTACAATTGTTATAGTTACTGGAGATGAAGGATAGAGAATCCAATGTAGTTATTTATCACACAGTCGATTAGACGTGATGCCGGCTTTTTATGTCAATTCAGCAGCAATGGAGAATGTAAGCCTTGTAGGATTGCAGCTCTCAGAATCCAACCTGAACTTTGTACAGAGCAATGGAAAATACCTCCTGTTTGATGGAAGGCAAACGTGTCGGGTATGGTGCTAAGTCTACTGAAGATCTCTACACAATAGACTCGTCTTCAAACGGTGTGATTGGCCTCAGCGAATTATTGCCAGTGGCTAGCTGACCGAAACTAAAACAAGATCTGCTATATACCATGTATACTTCACGTCTGAAACGAACTACTGAAAGGTTACAGTTGTGAAGCTAAACAGAGGGCCTCTTGAGCCACAGTGAGGATGTGTTTGGAGAGCTATGGTGTCGACGTGTTAGGGATCAGGTGATTCGAATCCTGGAGAACTATCGCCCACGTACATGATCCGTTTTAACAACTGCTTGTGAATGGAAACAAAGTGAACCCTATCAAAATGTTTGAGCTGTTGTCTAAAAGTGTGCAATATGAAGTGGATTGTGATCGCGTTGAGTTTCAGGTGATATATTCGGCTAATGAAAAAGCGACTTTTTCTTGTTAATTATTGTTGTTTGTATCACTGGCGCAATCCGGCATCTAAGTCTGATGGTGAGACCGATGGTGACGACGTTTTAAGAGAGCCATAGTGAAGCCGTCTTGGGGGGCATAATGTCGGTGCTTTGGGTGAGCCGGGAGATGGCTGGTGACGGCGTCTTGGGGTAGCAGTCATAGTTACGGCGTCTTAGGGGAGCAGCCATAGTGATGGCGTCTTGGGGGAGCAGCCATAGGGACGGCGTCTTGGGGGAGCCATAATGTCGGTGTTTTGGGTGAGACGGGTGAAGGATGGTGACGGCGTCTTAGTTAAGCCATGGTAACAGCGTCTTGGGAGATGCATGGTGACGTTGTCTTGGATGAGCGATGCATGGTAACGGCGTTTTGGGAGACCCATGGTGACGACGTTTAAGAGAGCCATAGTGACGCCGTCTTGGGGGCCATAATTGGATGAGCCGGGTGAAGGATGGTGACGGCGTCTTGGGTAAGCCACGGTGACAGCGTCTTGGAAGATGCATGGTGACAGTGTCTTGGGAGAGCGATGCATGGTAATGGCGTCTTGGTAGACCCATGGGACGACGTTTTGAGAGAGCCATAGTGATGGCGTCTTGGGGGAGTCATAGTGCCGGGGTCTTGGGAGAGCCATGGTGATGGCGTTTTGGGTGAGCCATGGTAATAGCATCATAGAGGAGCCATGGCGACGGCGTCATGGGAGAGCTATAGTGAAGGCGTCTTGGGAGAGACATAGTGACAGCGTGACAGCGTCGTAGTAGGGCCATAGTCTGGGGAGATACATAGTGACAATGTGTTAGTAACGGCGCTATGGGAGAGCGATAGTGATGGCGTCCTGGGAGGCCATAATGATGGCGTCTTGGAAGAGACATAGTGATAGGGCCGTAGTAGAGCCATAGCGAGGACGTCTTGCGAGATACATAGTGTTGGGATAGCCATAGGAACGGCGTTATGGGAGAACCATGGTGAAGGTATCTTTGATCTCCAGAGTGAGGACGCGTTAGAACAGACATAGTGACAGCGTCTTTGGAGAAACACAATGATGACGTTTGTGGAGAGACCTACGGACGGCGTCTTGCACAAGGCACACACATAAACATCGTTTTGGGAATCATGAACGCAGAACGTCGATAATGATTGACGGTTGGTATACGAATGTCTGTTTCGACGCATAGATTCGAAGGGTCTGGTCTGGATTGTTTGCGTGGAATCCCTATAAACTCTTCCAAGCACTTTTGACCACTGGTTCTGTCACCTGTCTCGGTTTTAGCGCATGTGTTTGTGCATGATTATTAATGATTAAATAGTCTTTGTGATTTTTTAATTCCGAATGTTCCTTTACCTAACAGTGGCCCTCATCCCACAGTTGGTAGAGCGTCCGCTTCGGGAGCGGTAGATCCGGGATCATTCCTGGGTCGAGTCACACCTTAGACCTTAAAAGAGGAAATTATAACTTCCTCGCTTGGCGTTCAGCGCTAAGGGGATAGTGTAACGGCTGGTTGACCCGTTTCAGTATAATGGCTCATTATCGGTAAGACGTCTCAGTGAGGCAGTACTAGATAAAAGAGCGGTGGAAACCTGTCCTGCAACAAGGAAGCACACTATAGTCTAAGGATTCCTGCGTCGTCAAATGACTGAAAAGTTGTTAAGTACGACGTTAAACCCCAAGCACTCCTTTACCAGACTGGTCGTGGGTTTTCTCCCCGCTCTGCCCGGTTTCCTCCCCCCATAGTGCTGGTCGCCGTCGTATAGGTAAAATATTCTTGACGACGGCGTAAAAACACCAATCAAATAAATCCTTTACCAGACAAATAGAAAGCAGTGTTGAAAAAATGATGTCAACACTTTTAGAGATGCGAATAGCCAGCGCATTCGGAAGGGCGATACGACATTGCTCTTCGATATAATGACTGACAACCTCACTGTACGAAATAATTTTTAAATATAAGGCAAGCAGCGTCTTGGGAAGGACGACACAGCGGTGTTTTATCACAGTAAGGCTCAACAGCAATGACATAAACGCTGTGACTGTCATGGAGAAATTAAGCAATGGCTTCTTAAGGAGAAAAAAATTACAGTATGCGCCAAGAGCAAAACTCATGGCTTATCAAGACGAATAAAATAACGGCACATTGGCAGAACCAGAGTTATGGCTGTCCAAGTCATGGGGAACATTACCGTGTATTGGGAGTAACGATTTCTCCAAACGGATAATGTTACTGTGTATATGGGGAATCAAGGTCATGGCTGCCCATGAGGGATAAAACTACGTTGTATAGGGAGAACCAAAGTTACAGCTTCTCAAGAAGTGTGTTGAGAGAAGCAAAGCCATGGTTTCTCACTGTGGGTAAAATTACGGTGTAATAAGAGAAGCAAAGCCATGGTTTCTCACTGTGGGTAAAATTACGGTGTAATAAGAGAAGCAAAGCCATGGTTTCTCACTGTGGGTAAAATTACGGTGTAATAAGAGAAGCAAAGTCATGGCCTAAAGGACGGACAAAGTCACGGTGCACTGGGAGAATCAAATAATGCCTTCCTACAAAGTTATGGTATCTTGCTAAATCATAATGTATTTTTCAAGACAGATAACGTTACAGTGTTTTTACGAAAACCAAAGTACGGCGAAACAACACCTTTTAGCAGAGACGGAATTGCTTTTTGAAGAAGCTGCTTGTTTGGGGTCTCAATTGAGGATCTTCGCGCTGTGGGGAAGATAATGTGACGAGGTGGAAGGAAAGACAGAATGCCAGAAGTTTGGAAGAAAAGAAAACATGGCGCCTGAGAGAATTGGAATAAAGACATCATGGAAAGGCAAAAACCAGGTATGTCAGGGGAAAAGAAATAAAGAACTTAAAGAGTTACTAAGCGACTTTTGAAAGACGAAGATCAGGGAAAATTATAGGCACCAATTTGACAAGGGCTTGTGAGAGACATTCACTACCGTTTGGAATGGACAATGGATCGGGAAATCCTGACTGACGGGGTCCAGGAGAGCAAAGACAATGGCGAATTTGTGAGCAAAGGTGACAACACATAAAAAATAACGAAATGATAAAGGATTAGCAGAGTTTTTAGGTCGCGTAACAAATTCGTAAAGATATGATTTAAAACTATAGTTCTTGTTTTTTTTAATCCATCAGTGATCAGGTATCAATGAAAACAACAGCACTAGAGAGACAATATCCAATAAAATTTGCTTATTCGCAAATATTCATCAACAAAAATGTTTTTACAATACGACAGTTTCATTTAATATTTACTTTTGATCTTGCTTTATTTTATCTTTCTGTGGAATGTATGTATATATCCTCTCTGAAGTGCACGTTAGAATACTTTGACAAAATGCGTGTCGTGCCCTGTCTTGGGGTGTCTTGGAACAGATGAATATATTGTTCCCCGGTGGTTCTTAGTGATACTAAAATATTTTCCACAATAATGGCTGTCTGGCCATAGCTGCCTGGACATCAGGTTTAATATTTACATCGACAGAGCTGTTCTCAGGTGATTTCTGTACATATTACTGGCTGTATTTTGATGGATATCGATAATTGCATCATTCTAAACTATTGCTAGATCCTGTGAGTTATGTGACAATTTCCTTCAGTTGATTTCAGTCTAAATTTCTTACCTTTTACATAAATAAATATCAAGTTTTTAAAAGTTATTCAGAAATATTGATAGAGCCATAGCCGGTAATAATTCCGCTTAACTCGGAGGTATTGGCTGTATATTCATTGTGGTGAATTAGATTGCCGCGTTCGATATATGGACAGTGCCAATCAAAGCGGCGCTAAGATACATGATACGTGGATTATTGACAACTTATGTACTTGCATGGTACACAGTTTGGATACTGATTTCGTCCATTCGCTTAGACCATTCTTTACGTCTTTGCAACACCATTGAAAACTTGACTGTTTCTCTTTGCATAAATCTGTCCTAATTTTGTACTTTATATACTCGTAATTTCTTAGCTCTTTCGTGCTTTGTCTTCAGCGCCGTTTTGGGAATTGGCCTTGGGGATGATTTGACTCGGGACTTCCGTTTTAGTTGACGCTGGTGTACTAATGTCTGTTTCGACGTATAGATGTAACTTGCGTACCACAAGCTCTCAAATGGTTTTTCCGAACACCAGCACTCACTGGGTCTAACATTTTATGCCTAATCCAAAATGTTGCAAGTTACTAAATCTTCACAGAACATATAACTTTTTGGAAAATGTCATAAGGCTAAGATGTCCATCTGTACTGTTCCATAAGGTGACCACTGACTCAGCTTCGAGAAGCACCCTGGCATTTTCACCGTTAGACGTCCTCCTTGTTTCTGGTGCAAGTATTTGGTGCAAGTATTTGCCTGTGACCTTCGTGCTGGTTGGGTTTAGTGGTCCGGTCACTGCCATCGGCCGTCTCGCACAGTCAGTGCAGAACTAAAGCTTAGATTTACATCTTGAGACACTGTCTAATTAATTTTCTAACGCAAAGGCCTCAGGCAGTGGGCGGCTCTACAAGATCTTATGTCTACGCTATGTATACATATATCACTGGGATTGCACCTGAGGATATGCAGACGGTGGAGCCACTCTAGGATTACCTCTCAGCTTGGAAGAGGTCAGAGGTCATAAGGATATAATGTATCCATTAAAAAACTAAACTATCCACAACTAAACGCTCCGTGGATGACATAAGTAGGCTCGTGACTACAAGTCACGTGCAATGAGATCAGGATTTTTTCAATAGACTTTTCCAGAACCTCTTACATTGTTACCTTAGGTTTGGGTAGTAACTCAAAAGGTTCAGAGCCAGCAGCTTCTAATTTGGGTAAAGGAAAGGGCCGGGGAATTAAAAAAAACATAGCGAGCACGAAATTTTCTACTTTTTTCACAAAGTTATATGAATTCAGATATGACCAAGCAGATTATATGATCTAATAACAATAATCAAAGTGCTTTATTCCCGTGATGTGAAACGGTCTGGGAGTTTCATAGTACCGAAAGACGGAGCTGTTTAATCTTACTTTACAGGGCTGACAACGTACATGCAAGTAGCTGAAGCCCTAATAAAGCTTGACAAAACCAGGTATCAAGACCTGATGGGCAGTAATTCACAGTAGGAGGAAGATGGATGGTCAGCACTTTGAGCCTGGGATTCTCGGAACTTTCTATGTCTTTTTTGCTTAAGCAAAAATGTTTTGCTTAAATGAATTGAATTCATGACGTTTGTCAATTCGCTTAGAGTTCTACTCGTCCTTAGCTTTTGGACAAAACGCATTGTGTATGACAGGTCACAGCTTATTTATCAACCCGATGATCCATGGTGATAAATGAATTAATGGTTGGGGTTTAACGTCGTACTTGAAAATTTTTCAGTCGTATGACGCCGAGGAGTCATTAGGTGTGTGTACATGTTCTGTGTCTTTTTGCGGCAGGACGAGTACATGCCGCGGAAGTGCTACCGCGACTGAAGTATCATGCCGAAGACAACAGACATGGCATCCCGCCAAGTCACATCATTCTGACACCGGGTCAACCAGTCCTGTTTCCTTGCTCTCTCCTCTCAGTGCTGAGCGCCAAGCGAGGCAACAACAAGTGCCATTTTCAAAGTCTTTGGTATGACCCGACTTCGTCCACGGTGGTAACTTAGAGGGGATAATCGGTAGGTGTAAGTCTATAGATGTCAGTCTGTAGGTGGAAGCCTACAGGTGTAAGTCTGTTAGTAACTCTGTAGGTCAGTATGTGTAGGTGTCTCTGTAATCCAGTGGATTATTTAATGGATAAGCAATCAATCCATTCCTTAATTCATAACATAAATAGTCAGCAATCAAACAGCAAATCTCCACGGTTAGACATAAACCTTGGTTGTAGTTTCATTTCTCCTTGGGTCATCTTCTTTTACCGGGTGTTCCTTTCTATTCATTGATCATTGCCTGTTAGCACGGGACATTTGACTGACTTATGAACTGTACCACAGTTGACCTATGTCGAGGACTTTGTAACGGGAATGTCTAACACGTGTTCATTATCTCAACAGTCAGACCCTTGACCGCCACGTGCCATCGCGTGCTAGTTGACTTCCGGATGCCGTAAGTGGTCCGGAAATAAGGGATTCTACCGAGTTATCTAGAAGTATCTGATTTTGTTGCCAGACGCGGGCAACCAAGTCACCAGACACATTTTATCCATTTCGATCTTTGTGCAGTCATCTCGCCAAAATGTACTCCGTCGACTGGTCGCGTTGGGACCATGAGAGGTTGGTTTCGGGCTCCATGGACGAGTCTTACAAAGTGGGTTATATCCTTCAGGAGTATGGACTCGTGGACCCGTACATTGCCGTTGTTATCACACATCCTTAATGTGTTATTGGGGTCAAGAGATTAAGCGGTGATTATCCATGCCTCATTTCTCCCTTTCCCACCGGGACGGCCTCCATCTCTGCCCAAGACTGTAAACGATTCTTAGCGAGTGACTGGTTATGATGTCTGCTGGATGATATCCCCGGGGGAAGCTGATTGACTGATCCACATTCGAAGGGACTGATCGTAGCTCTGACCGATAAACTGGCTCACCATCCGGCTGGATGAAAAAGATATGGCGGTCGGATTCTGGCTGGAAGACACAAGTATCTGTACAGTTGTTTCGGTTCTTGATTATAGGAACATTTTGGTGAAATAATCCCTCTTTGTCTTCGCTTCCCGTTTGTATTCTTATGAGCTTAACTATTGTGGTTTAAATTCTTGCTTTGTAGAGAGGGTGGAAATAAAAGATAAGCGAATACTTCAATTATTGGGAATGGTGGCATGAGAGAAAACCCCACCGATTTGGGGAGAATGTCTGGTGATCCTGAAGACGTTTAGTTTAATTCGTTGTAATTATTAGTGCGAAGGATAGTTTCAGTAAATCTTTTTTCTTCAGCATCAAAGGCGTTTAGTTTCAGCCTTTGAATAGAACTCTTATAACGTCACTACAGGGGGTTTCATAATCATCAATGTCATTAGTCTGTATATCGGCAGGAGGATTGTTTGAAGTCTAACCTAGACAGATCTTCTTCTTGTATTTGAAACATATTTCTTGTTTTAAATTCATTATACATGAGGTCCCCTGGAGCTTTCTGACATTAACGACAGCTCATATATGAATCATGCCGCATTTAATGCTCACATACTTAGTTCTGAATCGCACTATTATTATCGCCTTGACAACTTTTTAAGGACACAACCAAATATACACACGGCGACACCACTCAGTATGCAATATTGATTTACTGGTCCAAATAATTATCATGGATTTATTGTGAACATTAGGACAGGCTTTAAGGACCAATCATCGAATTGGTCCTGCTCAGTGTTAGAGAATTTTGTACACATACTCACGGAGAGCTTTAAGTTTAGCATCGGCAGGTATCTCAGCATCACCTCACCACCACACACCCCAGCTCCACCACCTTTCACTTAACGCGCTGTGGTGAAAAAGACAGACATGACCTTTTGTAAGTGAAAAGCCAGAACAAGGCATACCTCAGCTTTGAAGTCCTTAAAAGGTTGTCAAGTAACCGAGGCGGATGTGGACATGTTTCGAGCGAAATCCCCGAGGCTTTAAATTTTACATATGACAAAGTACAGCATGGCCGCTCTGTCCATATCTGGAGTAGAAATGCCACAAGATACTGTCTGCCATGCAACAAAAAGCCTGGGGCTCTTCAGAAAAAGCTTGGGGCTCTTTTATGCTTAATCCTATTTTCTTTTTGAAAAGTCGATGTCTTAAATTTCTCAAGGTCACAAGTGTAGGGCAATTATATAATTACCATAATGACAAACAATAGTAACACTGTACATACGGACACTATCAAATTTCTTATTTCGTTAGTACGAAACCCCCAAGTCTCCCTATGTCTGAGCCTATTACGCGATAAACTTATGTCTTTTTACGAAAGCTCAGACGGTTTGTATGCTAGTTCAAAGGAAGTGAATAAAACATTCACTGAAGACCATCACAGAAGCTTCTGTATTCCCGAAGTAAGAGTCTATAAAAGATGGCGCGTTAACAAGAATTTAGTGCATATGATAATAGTAAATATTTATTCAGATATGCAGCGAATTATCGGAATGTATGATAGAGGAATACACGACAGGCCTGCCTTTGGGAGTTCTCTAGATGTTATATGGGATAGAATGAAACGGGAATAGAGCCGATGTACTGCTACTTACGTGTTTATGAGGTTCATCGCATTATTTAAATATCCACAGCAGACAGAAGACAAATACATACCCTGGGTATGTAAAGGACATTTCAACGTTGATCAAAGCTTGCGTTTTATTGCTCGATAGCTTGGCCTGGTGTATGCTGTGCCGTCTGGTGGCAGTTCTGCCTTAACTTTCGCTCTCGACACAAACCTCAAACAGCCATTCGAGGCTTCGCGGGTGCTAGCCACAGAGCCTGGCATTTGTTCTCAGTTGTCATTTCAATCTAATTTAACCAGCCATTGTTAGTGTACGTAGATCACTGATGTCTGATAAGTGTTGCTGTGAAGTGTTTGAGGCCTAGTCCGAAATCTGACGCTCCCGGGGCTGTAGTCTAACCGTAATCGAATCCCAAGAATTGTCGCTCGAGTAATTCCCAGCACAATCCCATGGCGTTTTATTGCAAAACCATTCATATCTTAAGCGATTCGGAAACTAATCTCATATTCTGTTTTCACACAGAAATTTCCATTATGTGAGCAATGTGGCGCAGCCTGCTTGTCCCGGCCATGGTGCATTGTGATGAAGGGGGAGAGAGGAGCTTCTGCTCCCCCTAGGAAATCAAGGAGGAGAAAAGGCCGTAGATGTAAGCCGAAGTAACGCTGAGTCACATGGGATGCGGAATTGATGGGGTGATGTAACTAAGCCCGATGTAACGGGCAGCGTTGAGGATGGTGGGATGGTGGTGGCCGAGCTGGGTGTATGTTACAGTTACCGCCTGAGGTTGAGGCGTTCAAGCCAGATGATCACCCAGTCGAGGCCATCTTTTGTCAAACGTGTAGCGAAGCGATCGAGGTAACAAAAGACGGCCAAGACTGGGTTATCATCTTGCTTGGACACCGAAACCAAAGTCGTTAAATGACTTACACTGTGGTTTCATTGTTTGACAAGAGTCATTTGTTTCATGAAATCGCCGTTTTAGCGACTACAGTCGAGCGAATTTTTTTAGATATTAAAATTCACCTTAATTAATGTTTATGAAACGCACATGTAAGGGCTTGTAAAACTATGTCCAGTTTCGTCCCACCATATTGATGTGTTCTTATATTAAGCTCTTAGGATATTATCCATTACACAAAGTGCCGTCACAAACCACTTGGGTTTACCACGTACGTTTAGTTCATATTATCGGTTATAGTTTTCGATAGGTACTCTATGAGGACACTTACGATAACCTGAAAGAATGCTGCAAATTTCTATTTTTATATAGCCAAACACTTTTTACCAGTTGAGCTTGTTCTGTTGAGGGAATCAAGGAAAATGAACAGGGCAATTCCTCTGAGCAAATCCAGGCCAAAAAATCTCCAACAATGTACTATGTACCGCTTTAAATAAATAAGTTTGTGCAAATATATGAAACCACTCACTTAGAGGCAAAAGAACAAGTCATATAGAAGCTGATTACTGCAAATAACAAATTTGCTTGACAAAATAAGTCCAGTATCTCCTAAAATTTAATCCGCTGTACTGAAAATGAAAACATGTTTATCTTCAGTTGTTTTAAATAGTTGGGACAAATGGCGTTATGGTCGACATGGTATTATTGTTGTTGTTGAAAAGTGGCAGTGCCGAGGAAAGATAGTACGGTGGTATGACGGCATTACCCGGATTCCATAGAAGGGTGTAACGGGACCAACTTTCTAGTGCTTATACTAGCAGTAGCAAAAGAGGAATGCCCAATAGCTCTGATGGGAGAAATGCCAATGAGTGAAGCAGCCAATCTTTAAATGGAATCTGCGAAATTGGTACGTCACACGAACACCAGGTATGTCGCTGATTGGTGGGTACATAGGATAAATGACCCGCTGCAAACAATAGAGCCAGTGTGTAACGAAAATAAACATCCACAAACAGAAGATATTATATAACCAGTAGGCCACGGTATTCGGACAAATGACCGGTGTGGTTTTGAGATCTTCTAACTATAAAAGAAGCAATCTATGTGTTTATGTATATCTGTCGTTCGATTTTCTCAACGGTTCGGCATCGATCTCACAGTTGATATATGTATATGGTTGAGGACCGAAGCATTGACCTGTTGCGTATGCAAATTAGCAAATGATGACAACATAAATGGGTACTGTAATAGTGGTATACCAATACTTTAATATACGCGTTCTTTTTGAAGTGACTGGTATTATGGATTTGAACTCACCAAGTGTGCTGCATGCCGACTCTGAAATATGCGGAGATTCACCGTGGAGACAATGGGTGAGGATGAAGAACTTTAGAGCAGGGTCCAATAAAGACTTTGCTAAAGCAGCGTATGATGAAGACAGAACTAGCTGGTCTGTACGTAATGCCGCCCGGAATGACCCATGTCAGGGGTGGTCTAAAGTAAAAATGAGCTCTTCTCAACAGAGTGCCTGGACGTAATTTGTGGATTTCGCCGATGTGTTTGCTCTGTCCTCACCTGGGATATTTAAGCCACGTGGCCTTAATAAAGTAGTAGGGGTTTAAATGAAATATGCATTTAACTTGGGTTGGCAGTAAAGCCGTGTATCTCATTGATATTGACAGAGGTTTGCCGATGTTACAGCCTGGGCTCCCTGGTGGCCGGTGGAGATGGACGCATCTCTAAACTCCTGTTTGCTTCATATCAACTCATCTAATGAATTCCTAATTTAAAGCCGAATCCGAAAATTGTCAAAGATTGAAATTCTTCCCCTCTGGACAAATTCTAGCATTGGAAAATAGACGAATTTCCATGCAATTTCAGAAATATCTGTCTCCATGAAGCGCCACAGTTTCTTCCCTATGTCTGTTTTACCCCATTCGTATTCTGAGTTATAGTTCAAATTGTATGGATGTTGCTCTGAGCGTATTAGTTACCCATCTTTTATTTCGTCAAAATGAATGACCTAAAAGAAAAAATACTCCACCGATAGCTTACGGCATTTATGGTGCAATTTAATGTTTCCATGTCAAGGTAATTACTTATCGTTTTCGAGTGATAAAATCAGAAATATGTGTTGCCCTACCAGCGATCAAAGTATAAAACCATTCACTCATTCAAACGCAATACATTTAAGTATAGCGGAGATTGTTGTGTCCTATCTCTAACTATTTAATCTAAAGATATTACAATCTGTTATATTACAATATGGTTGTGGGAATATTCTCTCTTCTTCTATATCTGTACGTTGGAAGACAACAGACATGTACTCTTGCGCGATGCTGAATAACTTTCTGCCAGAATGTAAGATCTGGCAGTTAAGTTATTCAGCATCGCGCAAGAGTACATGTCTGTTGTCTTCCAACGTACAGATATAGAAGAAGAGAGAATATTCCCACAACCATATTGTAATATAACTGGAGCAAGAGAGAGTCATCCGTCTGTCGGTAACAGTTATGTATATGAGGTTAATGGGTGCTGGTTCAGTTGATAGAAAGTGCACATTGGCGTTCAAAGAGGCAGATAATAATGCGATAAGCTGGTGTCCAGTTAAGTCGTATGATCAGCAAAATGCCTTGGAATTTCAGTGCTTTACATACATAAAAACTTCCCGAATTCAACCAGTGGAAACTAGTGTTTTGTGAGTGCAAAGTAAGCTATACTTTCGAGGTAACCATCGGCATAGGGCGTTCACTGGATGATACGAATAGACAATAACGTCAACAGTATCGGGAAATCAGTCGCTTTTTGATGGAGCATGGAGACCGATATATTGGTCTGTACTTTCTGTTGGGAGAGACTGTTACTCGCTCAATACAATCAGTCTGACACTGGCATTGTTTCCCGTCTGTTATATCGTGCCGCCACACGGGCAGCTCTAAGCGGTACAACGCATGTGTTGTAGTTTTTCAGTTCTAAACGTTGTGTATGGTTGCATTTGTGACTACATTAGAGTATTCAGGAATGTAAACCTGTATATCTTATGCTATATTTATTTTAGTTTTCTACCAGTTTTTGTCCAATGTACATATGTACATATTCCGGTGCCAGTGTACTGGAGATAGTCTAAGCTTTGGGTTCACACAACATTCACGTTAACAAAACGTGACTAGCGAAGGCTGTTATAGGTTCATCGCAAGATCCCGTTCTGAACTCCAGTCATCTTATGCAGGTTAAGGCCGCATGTGGTTCCGTAGGATTAGGGTCTTCTATGTATGAAAATGAAAAAAGGTATTCAGTGTTTAACTTTTTATCTTCAAGCTACATAAACACAGTGGATTAGCTAATACATGATAAACAGTAGGTTCAGCTCGCTCCAGAGAATAGGCCGAACAATATGTAGACTATTATTAAAATCGATGCTACGTGTAAGATTTAATCTTGCGAGCATCAGGGTTTCCTACCACAGCAATAATAAGACAAATCACTGGTCCCGTGAGAACCGCTTCCTTTCTGGGCTTACAGATAAGACCATACATGGGACATGTTAACAGACTTGTGGTGGCACGAAGGCACAGGCTTATCACGTCCGTCGCTGTATTGACACCTTAAACATATTGGCGATACAGGCAAGGTGTTACAGGTTAAGCAAATAGATGGAATTAAAATGGATATGTTTAAAGTTGGATTAGGTCGTTTCCAGCGGGTATTGATTTCATCTAAGTCCGTTCGGTATCGGAAGGGGATTTGCTGGAATCGCAAATCGACTGTAGTCTGCTCATGCAACGTCCTTAGGGCGAAATCCATCTCAGTGATAGATATCTGCACAAAATCCGTTACATTTCGTAATGGCGATGTTGACTGACAATTGGCTAAATCATTGCTTTCCAATATAGAAACAAGTCGTTTGCACAAGTTTATCAAAGGTTGTGTGATAGCTGAAATGGCTATGTACTGACAGGCTACTTGATCATGACTCTCGGTAAATACCAGCACCTTGTTCATATAGACGTTGTCATTGTCTTTATGCAATGCTATTTTCATCAAGATTGCTATCTCCATCTGAACGTTACATTTGTACTGACTTTAGTTACTGCAAGTGTGTTATGATGAAGACTACAGATGTCATGTACATGACGTTATTTACTGTGACAGGGATGTGTACATAACGTTATTTACTGCCACAGATATGTGTACTTATTTATTTGTTTATTTGATTGGTGTTTTACGCCATACGCAAGAATATTTCACTTATACGACGCCTGCCAGCATTATGGTGGGTGGACACCGGGCAGAGCCCCGGGGGAAACCCACGACCATCCGCAGGTTACTGCCAGACCTACGGCCGGATGTGTGTACATGGCGTTATTTACTGCCATAGAGGTGTGTAGATGACGTTATTTACTGTCGCGGAGGTGTTTACATGACGTTATTTACTGTCGCGGAGGTGTGTACATGAGGTTATTTACTGTCACGGAGGTGTGTACATGACGTTATTTAATGTTACAGAGATGTGTACAAGACGTTATTTACTGTCACAGAGGTGTATACATGACGTTACTTACTGTCACAGAGATGTGTACGTGACGTTCTTTACTGTCAATAAAGTGTGGACATGACGTTATTTACTGTCACAGACGTGTGTACACGACGTTATTTACTGTCCCAGAGGTGTGTACATGATGTAATTTACTATCGCAGAGGTGTGTACATGATGTTTTTACCGTCACAGACACGACGATATTTACTGTCACTGAGGTGTGTTTATGACATTATTAACTGTCACCGAGGTGTGTTTATGACGTTATTTACTGTCACATAGGTGTGTACATGACGTTATTTACTGTCAGTGAGGTGTGTACATGAGGTTATTTACTGTCACAGGGATGTGTAAATAACGTTATTAACTGTCACAGTGGTGTGTACATGACGTTATTTACCGTCAGAGAGGTGTGTACAAGACGTTATTTACTGTCCCAGAGGTGTGTACATGACGTTATTTACTGTCACCAAGATTTGTACAAGACGTTATTTACCGTCCCAGAGGTGTGTACATGACGTTATTTACTGTCACCAAGATTTGTACATGACGTTATTTACTGTCATGGAGGCGTGCACATGACGTTATTTACTGTCACAGAGGTGTGTACATGACGTTATTTACTGTCCCAGAGGTGTGAACATGACGTTATTTACTGTCACCAAGATTTGTACAAGACGTTATTTACCGTCACATAGATCAGTACAAGACGTTATTTACTGCGACAGAGGTGTGTACATGACGTTATTTACTGTGACAGAGGTGTGTACATGACGTTATTTACTGTGACAGAGATGTCTACACGACGTTATTTACTGTGACAGAGATGTGTACAAGGCGTTATTTACTGTCAGAGAGATTTGTACAAGACGTAATTTACTCTCACAGAGGTGTGTACATGACGTTATTGACTGTCACAGAGATGTGTACAAGACTTTATTGACTGTCACGGAGGTGTGCATATGACGTTATTGACTGTCACAGAGGTGTGTACATGACGTTATTTACTGTCACAGAGGTGTGTACAAAGCGTTATTTGCTACCACAGAGGGGTGTACATGACGTTAGTTACTGCCACAGAGGTGTGTTTATGACGTTATTTCTGTGACAGAGGTGTGTACATGATGTTATTTACTGTCAGAGAGATGTGTACAAGACGTTATTTACTGTCAGAGAGATGTGTACAAGACGTTATTTACTTTCAGAGATGTTTGTACATGATGTTATTTACTGTGACAGAGGTGTGTACATGACGTTATTTACTGTCACAGAGATGTGTACATGAAGACATTAACTGTCACAGAAACAGTGGTTCATTAATTAGAGCGTTTGTCCCTGTGGTTTGTTAATCAGAACGTTTGATCACTGTGGTTTAATAATCAGAACTTTTGCTTACTGAGGTTTATAAATCAGAACGTTTGTCACTGTGTTTTTTTACTCAGAACATTTGGTTACTGTGGTTTATTAATCAGAACGTTTGTCACTGTTGATTATTACTCAGAATGTTTGTCCACTGTGGTTTAATTATCACAAGGTTCGGTCACTGTAGTTTTTTAATCAGAAAGTTTTACCTCCGTGACTTTTTATTCAGAACGTTTACCACTGTGGTTTATTAATCAGAACGTTTGTCACTGTGGCTTAATAATTAGAACGTTTGGTCACTCCGGTTTATTAATCAGAACGTTTGTCACTGTGATTTAATAATTAGAAACTTTGGTTACTGTGGTTTATGAATCAGAACGTTTGATCACTGAGGTTTACTAATCAGAACGTTTACCACTATGGTTTATTAATCAGATTATTTGATCACTGTTTTTTATCACCAGTTTTTTTTATCACTGTGGTTTATTATCAGAACGTTTGTCACTATGGATTATTAATCAGAACGTTTGTTACTGTGATTAATAATTAGAAAGTTTGGACATTGTGGTTTATTTATTAGAACATTTGTTCACTGTGGTTTATTAATCAGAACGTTTGGTCGCTGTGGTTTATTAATCAGAACGTTTGGTCGCTGTGGTTTATTAATCAGAGAGTTTGACAGTGTGGTTTATTGATCAAGAGCGTTTACCACTGTGGTCTATTAATCAGAACATTTGCCACTGTGTTTTAATAAATAATAAAGTATGAGTATAACACTCTCGTTGGCAGGTATGGACAGAGCGTTCAGAATCTCTGGCCATCTGCATTGTGATCAACCACATAGACGGCGCTGTTATCCCTATATATATATCTATCACGTGCATGATATTTAACAACATAGATGGCGCTGGTTGCCCAGTGTAACCGTCTGTCTTGTATGTCATGTATAACATTATAGATGGCGCCTCTTGTAGCATGAGATCTTTACATATTAACGGGGAAGACGTAATCGTCCGTTACTTTTGATTCGCAATCTGATCGGTTAGGTCTGTAACGCTCGTCATTTTCAAACTGTATCTATTACCGCTTAGCCTGGGGCTAGGGGCCGTAAAGGTAGCCCTGGTCATTACATCAGCATGATGCCTTCATGAACCGTTGCAATTAAAGCGCGACTGAGATACTTGTTTAATTATTTGACCTGGAACTCATTCATGGACTAGGAATTTGAACTTATGGATATGGACTTCATGCCTGGAATATTCAGTGTCTGCCCGGCATCATTGGAAACTGATGACCGCTTCTCTCTTGTGTGTTACCGGCTTTATTTCTTATTTGCATATTTGTATAATTTCTTACATACCTTTGTCTTTGGGAGTTAGTGTTAAACGTTGTTTTGGAAATGGAACTTGCGATTATCGACTTGGAACGCCTTTTACGGACTACGAATGGTATATGAATGTCGGACTTGACGCTTATATCTACCATTGTGGTTTATTAATCGGAACGTTTGGTCACTTTAGTGTATTAATGAGGCGGTTTGGCCACTGTGGTTTATTAATCAGAAGGTTTGGTTATTATAGTTTATCAATCAGAAGGTTTGGTCGCTGTGGTTTATTAATCAGAACGTTTGGTCTCTATGGTTTATTACTGAGAACGTTTACCACTGTGGTTTCTTAATTAGAACGTTTGGTTACTGTGGTTTATTAATCAGAACGTTTATCACTGTGGTTTATTATGCAGAACCTTTGGTCTCTGTGGTTATTAATCAGAACTTTTACCACTGTGGAATATTAGTCTGAACGTTTGGTCGCTGTGGTTCATTAATCAGAACTTTTACCACTGTGGAATATTAGTCTGAACGTTTGGTCGCTGTGGTTCATTAATCAGAACTTTTACCACTGTGGAATATTAGTCTGAACGTTTGGTCGCTGTGGTTCATTAATCAGAACTTTTACCACTGTGGAATATTAGTCTGAACGTTTGGTCGCTGTGGTTCATTAATCAGAACGTTTGATCACTGTGGGTTTTTTATTTAGAGCGTTTGGTCTCTGTGGTTTATTAATCAGAACGTTTACCACTGTGGTTTATTAATTAGAACATTTGCCACTGTGGCTTAATAATTAGAACGTTTGGTCTCTGTGGTTTATTAATCAGAACGTTTACCACTGTGGTTTATTAATTAGAACATTTGCCACTGTGGTCTATTAAGCAGAACGTTTGGTCACTGTGGTATATAAATGATAAGGTTTGGTCACTGTGGTTTATCAATCAGAACGTTTACCACCGTGGTTTCTTAATTAGAAGGTTTGGTTACTGTAGTTTATTAACCAGAACGTTTACCACTGTGGGCTTTTAATCAGAACGTTTACTACTGTGGTTTTTTTTTATCAGAACGTTTACTACTGTGGTTTTTTTTTATCAGAACGTTTACCACTGTGGTTTATTAATGAGAACGTTTACAACTGTGGTTTATTAATTAGAACTTTCGGTTACTGTAGTTTATTAATCAGACCGTTTGGTCACTGTGGTTTATTAATCAGAACGTTTACCACTGTGGTTTATTAATCAGAACATTTGTCACACTGTTTTTTTAATGAAATTGTTTGGTCACCGTGGTTTAAATAATTGTAACGTTTACCACTGTGGTTTATTAATCAGAACGTTTGTCACTATGATTTATGAATCATAAAGTTTGCTCAGTTTAATCAGAACGTATATCAATGTGGTTTATGAATTAGAACGTTTGGTTACTGAAGTTTATTATTCAGAACGTTTATCACTGTGGTGTATTATGTAGAACGTTTGGTCTCTGTGGTTTATTAATCAGAACGTTTGGCCGCTGTGGTTTATTAATGAGAAGGTTTAGTTACTGTGGTTTATTAATGAGAACGTTAACCTCTGTGAGTTTTTAATCAGAACGTTTTGTTGCTGTGGTTTATTAATCAGAACGTTTAGCCGCTGTGGTTTATTAATCAGAAGGTTTGGTCACTGTGGTTTATTAATTAGAACGTTTACCTCTGTGGTTTTTTAATCAGAACGTTTGGTCACTGTCGTTTATTATTCAGAACGTTTGTCACTGTGGTTTATTAATCAGAATGTTTGATCACTGTGGATTATTAATTAGATCGTTTGGTTACTGTGGTTTATTAATCAGAAAGTTTGTCACTGTCGTTTTTTAATGAGATTGTCTGGTCACTGTGGTTTATTAATCAGAACGTTTAGTTACTGTAGTTTATTACTCAGAACGTTTGTCAGTGTGGGTTATTAATCAGAAAATTTCTCACTGTGGTTTATTAATTAGAACATTTACCACAGTGGTTTATTATGTAGAACGTTTGGTCACTGTGGTTTATTAATCAGAACGTTTACCACTGTGGTTTATTAAGCAGAACGTTTGCCTACTATGTTTTTTAATCAGAAAGTTTGTCACTGTGGTTTATTCGTCAGAACGTTTACCACTGTGGTTTAATAATCAGAACGTCTGATCGCTGTGCTTTAACAATTAGAACGTCTGGTCGCTGTGGTTTATTAATCAGAACGTTTGGTCACTGTGGTTTTTTACTGAGATCGTTTAGTCACTGCGGTTTAATTAATTAGAACGTTTACCGCTGTGGTTTATTTATCAGAGCGTTTAGTTACTATAGTTTATTTATCAGAACGTTTTTCACTGTGTTTTTTTTTTAATCAGAAGGTTTGGTCGCTGTGGTATAATGATCAGAACATTTACCACTGTGGTTGAGGTGTTAATCAGAACGTTATGTCAGTGTAATTTAATTATCAAAACGTCTGTCGCTGTGGTTTATTAATCAGAACGTTTGTCAGTGTGGTTTAACAATCAGAACGTCTGTCAGTGTGGTTTATGAATCATAACGTTTGGTCGCTGTGGTTTATTAACCATAACGTTTGTCACTTTGGTTTATTAATCAGAACGTTTGGTCTCTGTGATTTGTTGTTTAGAAATTTTACCAGTGTGGTTTATTAATCAGAACGTTTGTCACTGTGGTTGATTAATAAGAATGTTTGTCAGAGTGGTTTATGAATGGGAAAGTTTTTTAACTGTAGTTTATTAATCATAACGTTTTGTCTCTGTTAAAGATTTGTCACTGTCACAGATACTCACAGCAACACAACTCAGTCGATTTATATGGGATGTAACAAATGTTTGTCAGTTACATATTTGCCATTAGTATTTTGACAAAGCCCTTGGAAAAATGCATCCGATCTGACCGACCCGAATTGATCCTACATGACCTGGTTTTCACAGCTATGTGCATATATTTTGGACAAGTTTGAATATGTGAGCACATGGTGCTATTGAGAATACATATCCCGGTCCACTACCGCCTGGTAAACCAATGAGTGTAATATCCATAACTCTGTCTTCGTGAACATGAATCGCTCTGGTAACTTTGCGAGATGAACAACGAGTAGGCTTACATAGCTTCTGACATAGATAATCACATCAGACTAAAGCGGTCCAATTGCATGCAAACCCACAAGAATACATAAGACTAGTGGCTTCATTAGACTAGCACGACAACAAACCATTTTCTTCATGCATATGGTCGGCTAAGGCGCACCTACTGGGAACTCCGTTTGAATAGTACTCTCTCTCTCTCTTGCCGGTGCCAGTATGCTGGTTTTACTTAGGCGGGGAATTAGTGCGCCTTGTAAGCCCGAAGTCGGTCGTTTCCTGTGACCATTTCTAAAGGGTAAATGTTCACTATTAGCATATTTCTTTTCCCCGGGGCCCCAAACAGCCATTAGCGGACCGACACCACTTGGAACTGACCGATCCCGAGTGATCATCGTATTAACTAAACTTAGCCCACTGATGTTTACCTGCACTGAAAAGAACTGACGCAAATGTCTGGCTTGGAAAAGACTTCAGTCAGAACATCAAAGAGGCTATTGTGTCAATTTGTGAATCAGGTGTGACCTGTTGGTAACTATCTGTAAACCGGTTTGTGAATCCGGTGTGACCCATCAGTCACCATCTGGAAAACGGTTTGTGAATCAGGTGTGACCTGTCAGTTACTATCTGGAATCCGGTTTGTGAATCCGGTGTGATCCCATAGTCACTATCTGGAAACCGGTTTGTGAATCAGATGTGACCTGACAGTCACCATCTGGAAACTAGTTCGTGAATCATCCCTGGCCCATCAGTCACCATCAGGAAACCGGCTTGTGAATCGGGTGTGATCCGTCAGTCACTATCTGGAAACAGGTTTGTGAATCAGGTGTGACCCGTTAGTCACCATCTAGAAACAAGTTCGTGAATCAGGCCATCTAGAACCCGATTTGTGAATCAGGCCTGACCCTGACTCCATCTGCTCACCGATTTGTAGATGGACCAGTTAGTGGATTCGGCCTGAACCGCCAATCTCCATATGCTCACCGATTTGTAGATGGACCAGTTAGTGGATTCGTCCTGAACTGTCGGTCTACGTTTGCTCACCGATTTGTAGATGGACCAGTTAGTGGATTCGGCCTGAACTGTCGGTCTACGTTTGTTCATCGATTTGTAGATGGACCAGTTAGTGGATTTAATTCATAATTAGATAAATTATTGACGTTATTGCTCACCGATTTGTAGATGGACTAGTTAGTGGATTCGGCCTGAACTGTCGGTCTACGTTTGCTCACCGATTTGTAGATGGACCAGTTAGTGGATTCGGCCTGAACTGTCGGTCAACGTTTGCTCACCGATTGTAGATGGGCCAGTTAGTGGATTTAATTTATAATTAGATAAATTATTGACGTTATTGCTCACCGATTTGTAGTTGGAGCAGTTAGTGGATTCGGCCTGAACTGTCGGTCTACGTTTGCTCACCGACTTGTAGATGGACCAGTTAGTGGATTCGGCCTGAACTGCCGGTCTACGTTTGTTCACCGATTTGTAGATGGACCAGTTAGTGCTTTAGACCTGTGGATGTGAATGAATCACCATCTTGTATAATCCAGTTTGTGGATGAATCACCATCTTGTATAATCCAGTTTGTGAATGAATCACCATCTTGTATAATCCAGTTTGTGAATGAATCACCATCTTGTATAATCCAGTTTGTGAATGAATCACCATCTTGTATAATCCAGTTTGTGAATGAATCACCATCTTGTATAATCCAATTTGTGAATGAATCACCATCTTGTATAATCCAATTTGTGAATGAATCACCATCTTGTATAATCCAGTTTGTGGATGAATCACCATCTTGTATAATACAGTTTGTGGATGAATCACCATCTACAAACTTATATACTATCCTTATGAGCGATAGTAATGTATGTTAATAATCCCAAACTACCATGCCATCATAACAGTAAGATTCAGCGGGTGAGCAAACTTGGTGCTACTTTGGTAGTCTTTTCCTCAAGGGAGGGTGTTAGTACAGCACTCAGACATGAGGCTCACACTTTACTGATCAGCGATGTAACGTAACGAATGTTAACTTGGCTATATGATCAAATAGTGACAAATGGGTGTGTCACTTGTCTTAGATAAATTATTGACGTTATTGGTATGGATATAAAAAAAAATAGAAAAATATAAATACCTTTCAGACGATTAGGAATTTGTTGATAAATAACATTTTCCGTGCTTCTCAGATACAGTTAAAGACAAGACGAGATCACACTTACATTGTGGTATCTTAACGAAAAACGGGTTTAGTGGCATTTCTTTTTTACTGACCGCGGATTTCACCAAAGGTCTCAGCTATATTATTAAACTACAACCAAGACAGTTACATTGTTCTCCTCAAGTATGGAAAATGAATTACACGAAAACCTGTTATTTTCCCGGGAAAACAGCCAAGTACATGTACACGTCCAGTCAGGCGTAGCAAATAAAGACAATGAAAGGCCTACAGTAAAAGTCATTGTTCCAGTTTATTACTAACTATATTCGCCTTCACAAACCTGTGCCTCAGCAGAAGCTCTCTGACATGTATAGGGTTAGGAGTTTTGCTGTGATCTTAAATGGCTAAAACTGAAGTGTGTGTGGGTCTGTGTAAGAAAAAGAGACGTTAAATTTCTGCTCTGTGAAGGCATGACAGAATCATAGAACTGATCGCAATTGTCTCAGAAACGCCAAAGCAAAAAGACCCTTTTTGCTGAAAGATTGTTTTTGTTGTAATTAAAGGTTAAGAAGCGCCTTTAGACATCCAGCGTACCGACTTAGAACCGGTGCTGTTCACAGATCCTTCTTCACTCCGTCAAAGCCAACATGTCCCAGGGAGGTAAGGTAGATTCGAATATAATCTTCATTCTATTGACCTAGTGGGTTTAAATCTGTTTCAACATTCTCTCCAGAATGTAAATTTCGAATGGTCCTGAGGGCAAAAGGAAACAAAATTCAAAACCTCAAAGCCTGAAAACCTCAGATGTAGGCCTTCTCGGCATGTACATTATTTCCATGGGTTTCTTTGTTCTACGACTGATCCGAAGATAGTCTGACTGGGTACTGGTGGTGAAAAGAGGTGAAAATAACTTGGCCCTTCAACAACGTTTGCTTTTTTTCTGTACATTGCGTGAGCAAATTGTCAGCCTGATTGTTTTGAAGCCATGACTGCGCTCAAGGGCTGACTTTTTGGAAACAGTTGGATAATGTACGAAGCCTTAAGTTAAAAGGGCAAATAAGCAAACTGCTTCTGTAAGGTTCTCTCGCTTAGTATTTGCTTTGCATGCATGGTTTCCGTCATATTGTACGAATAGACGAAGTTTATAGTCTGCACAGCCCTAATGTAATTACTGCTGCCCCTTCAAAGTTATTGTTCTATATCAGAATAAGGCAAGAATTGATTTCAATCGGACTGGATCCGTTCTGCATGAATGGTACTTGTATGGCGGCTGTAGACATAGTCCACAAAGATGAGCTGATATTACATTGATTTGTTAGCTTAACCGATCATATTACAGTGTTATAAAACTACTTCAAATGAGTTATTCGTCTCCTTGCCAATATTTTTCCTTTTTTTCAGTTTAGTCAATTTCGATTTGCGCTTTGCACAGCAAACAAAGTCTGCAAGGAAAAAAAGAAGCGTATTTGCGTCCATTGATGGTGAAGCACCGTTGAGACGCCTCATTAGATCTGCACAATTCGGCTCAATACCTTTCTCTCCGAATGCCCAACTTGCACGCTTTGATCACACATGCTCATAGGGTCTGACATCCCATAATAGTATCGATACTTCCGGACAACCTCTTTCAGCAAATGATCGCAAGATTATGAAGAGATATGGTAACCCTTTCCAACACTACATGTCTTCAAATATCCGAGCTAAGTCCCATAAAGGCATGATCCATTCATAACGTTTATAATCTCAGATCTTATAGCTTTGATAATATTTCAATTTTGTTTCAAGTCGTCTAAGTTGCACTTTCATGTTATGAAAAATACGCAGCCACGGAAATGCCTGGTTGTTTTTGTTTACATGACTCCACGTCATTGTTAAAGGCAAAGAAAACCAAGCTTTATAGTCATCTGAACTTTATTGTCGTCTGCATACATTCACCATGAAAATAATCTCTTCAGTAGTTGAATCATCATTCGCACAATTTATGTTCATCAGTAAAGACATCCATCAGTTTTCGGTGAAGACATCCATCAGTTATTGGTAAAGACATCCATCAGTTTTCGGTGAAGACATCAACCAGTGAATGAGTAGTCACATTGTTCTATAATTCACAGAAGGTATTTCATTGTGAGTGTACATGCGTTACAAACAGAACTATGTCAAATGCTGCGTAGACACGAGCTGGAGTCTGGATCTAACGGGGATCCTGGCCGGGATAGGGGGAGGTAGGGCGGTGGGGGTGACGGGGAACAGGTCCATGATCAAAGAAATGGTGGTCCAATAAGCCAGATGGTTTTCCCATTATCGGTTCAAAAAAGTAAATGAGATTAGCATATACTCGGAGATCATTTGGTCTCTCTAGTTGTCCTGATCTTAACGAAAACACACCACTTTGTTTTTTAGGTTCAAGCAACTTCTCAAAATCCGTTTCCACAGGGCTGATACTGTTGACGCTGTGAAATGTCTGTTCTATTGTTGATGATATAAAAGGCATCGCCGATCAAACGGCACTTGGTTCTTACATGACTGGTGATTGATTTTGCCACAGCTTTGAATGTTGATCGGCGTGACGGCTGAATAATGTTGTCCTCGAGAAGAGGCGGTCATCAGCCGATCGTCTGCTCAGGGCCACCAACCACGAACCACAGGCACGTGGCTTTCTGATGCTAACTGCCAATCACTTCCTAACAGAATTAACTTTTTTTTTCTGTGGAGTGAACTTGAGATGAGGGGTGAAAAAACGAATGAGGGGTGAATAGATTGTGTTGGTTGTATTTCACGACCCGGTACGAACCAGTTTGTGGATCTAACAGTCTCCTTCTTTTCAACAAGCACAGTGAATACTCTCTAGACCAAGGAGGAAAATGAACATACTTGACCTTGATATATTTTAGGTTTAAACACATTCGCATCACATAATTCGAACGTAGATTTCTTATTGGAAAAGAAATAGGGAAAAACATCCCTCCCATAATGTTATAGGTATTTGAGGTGTACAAATATTAAAGACGTTCGCATCACATAATTCGAACGTAGCTTTTACAGGTGTATAAAGGCTTTTTGAGGTGTACAAATATTAAACACATTCGAATCACATAATTCGAAAGTACTTTTCTTACAGGAAAAAAATAGGGAGAAACATTCCCCTTACAATGTTATAAGTATTTGAGGTGTACAAATATTAAACACGTTCGCATCACATAATTCGAACGTAGCTTTCTTACAGGAAAAGAAATAAGGAGAAACACCCCTCCCACATTGTTAAAGGTATTTAAGGTGTACAAATATTAAACACGTTCGCATCACGCAATTCGAACGTAGCTTTTACAGGTGTACAAAGACTTTTTGAGGTGTACAAATATTAAACACATTCGAATCACATAATTCGAAAGTACTTTTCTTACAGGAAAAAAAAAATAGGGAGAAACACCCCTCCCACAATGTTATAGGTATTTGAGGTGTACGTTGTTGAGGCACACGAAAATGAAAGTTGTGGGATTTTCTTATCCCGAATGTGGTGCACTCGGCACTTCTGCTGTTATTTAATTGCTTTGTGAATGTTCACAGTTATTTTAAAATGCTAACCTCTATGAAGGCAGACCTGACGCATAGACTTGGCCAAGGATCAATGTTGTTGGTTAAAGTCTATACTGTAAGACCTAGCTCTATTTCGTTGGAATGTAAACATCGGGAGATTAATGGCCTGCTATATCTGTATTCAAACGAAACTGTAAACTTATATCTCAACAGAAGGCCACCTGCATAATCAGATACTGAATCAAAGTTGGTCAGACCAATCATTCGACACCTTTTCAGCCGTTTGTTGTAGGTATGTTCCAAAGTGTACTGCGTGCATTCCTTGTATTACTATTTTGTTCAGATTTGTGACTGACGTTACTTTCTTTCATTTGACCGGGTAAGATAAGGCGTTATACTTTTCCCTAGTGTATTTCCAGTGAACTTAATATTCTTCTTTCTAGGAATTCGTGTGACATTATGTGTTCATGCATTTGTAGGCCATATTAACAAATACTGACTAGTAGACGCACGGTTGAAAAATATGTTGAGATACAGTAGTGGTTTACCATTTCGTGGAGTGCAAGAAAAAATCTGTATGGAACACCGAAACACATACCATTTCTCTACCCTCACTCAAAAGTATGCTTTCGGTTTCTTCACTCAGAATACTGACTGCCATTGTATGTGTAAACAATTATGAGTGTGGTGTTAAACAACAATCGGTATACTATCTATATGTTTAGAAAAATTAATAAATTGATAAACTGAATAATACAAAAATGATTCCAGTGAGAAGAAATGGACAATATAAAGCCTTACACACATCGCTACAGAGGTGGCAATGATTACAGAGAACAGTCGTAGCTAAACAGTCAAGTGATCAATTTTCTGGAGTTTTCCCCAGTCAACTTCTCTGTTCCATGGCGTTTTGGAATTGCCAGCCATCGACGTTATTGAGTTTATATCGTTATGGGGGCTTGCGCCATGGTCGGCTTGGCTCAGTCTTTGAGGGAGCTTCTGTGGAATCAATAACGACAAGGAAATCCATCCAGTAACAATCGGTAATCAACACGGGATCCCTTTGGTTTGACATCACTGAGCAAATAACTTTTGTACAATTTTATCTTTTTTATCTGTGGCACAATATTTGGGTTGGAACTGACAAAACCCTGATAAGCCATGGGTTAAAAGGTCACATTTAAAATCGTGTGACATAATTTCTTGACAGTTCTTTAAAAAAAATTACCCCGATTTTCACTGCTGCACCAAAAGGGCCACATACTGAAGGCTCCAAATTGTAAACACTGTAATAAACTTCACCCTGTTTTCTCCCTTCTTAATGTACCACCCATTCGTGTGTGCATCAGTTATTGTAACCGTCAATATGCTATCATCAAGTGACACGGACCTCAATGTTACTGTCCATGCCCTACCCACCGTGAGTCACAGTCACAAGGACCTTAATGTTACTGTCCATGTGCTACCATCAAGGGGACCTACCCAGCATGAGTCACAGTCACAAGGACCTTAATGTTACTGTCCAAGTGCTACCATCAGGGATATCTACCCACCATGAGTCACAGTCTCAAGGCCCTTAATGTTACCATCCATGTGCTACCATCAGGTAGACCTACCCAGCGTGAGTCACCGTCAAAAGGACCCTAATGTGCCTGTCCATGTGCTACCATCAATCGAACCTACCCACCGTGAATCACAGTCAAAAGGACCTTAATGTAACTGTCCTTGTGTCACCAGCAGGCATACCTACCAACTGTAAGTCACAGTCACAAGGACCTTAATATTACCGTCCATGTGCTACCATTAAGCGGACGTACCCAGCGTGAGTCACAGTCACAAGGACCTTAATGTTACCGTTCATGTGCTACCATCAAGCTGACCTACTCACCGTAAATCAGGCACAAGGACCTTAATGTTATCGTGCACGTGCCACCGTCAAGCAGACTTACCCAGCGTGAGTCACAGTCACAAGGATCTTAATGTTACTGCCCATGTGCTACCATCAAGCGGACCTACTTATTGTGATTCACAGTCCCACGGATGTCAGTGTTTACAGTCCATGTTCTACGATTAGGAGGATGAAATGGGTCACAGCTACACAGGCTTAAATATCGCCGTCCATGCGGTATCGTCCAGCAAACCTAGTTTAATGTTCAGACAAACAGCGATCAATGCAGCCGTTCATGTACTATCAACAAGTGGATATAAGTCTACCTACCGTGGGTCACAATTACAGTATAACCTACCGAGTAACAATCATGACACAGCACTCAAACCCATAGAACAGCCCGTCACACTCATGGTACATAGCGTGTCACATTTATGGTACAGTGTATCACAGTAAAATAGTATCCCGATGATCAGGGCACAGCATAACATCCCATAGAGGTAGAATAGCGACCCTGATGAAGGCCGATGGAAGAGTTTAAAAAACAAAACAAAAAAAACAAAACAAAATCAAGTCCTCGTTAGAAGCGCATTCTTCGTTGTCTCAATCACTCTCTCTATCACATTACTTGCCTTAATGCATCCCTATCTGCCAAAGCAAACGTGAGTGAAATGCTACGTTTCTGTGGGTTGTAATATAGTTCATACAGAACGGAAATTGACAGAACATTGCACTGGAGACCAGAAATAAATTTCGTTTAAATTCAACGGCAAAAGAGCACTGTGTGGGCTTAAACTTGACTCTAAGTTTGCAGCAAGGCAGAAACTCATTTAAGCTATTACTCAAGTTATGTTGACTTTCTTAAATACAGTTTCGAGTGCTCACAGAATGGAGAAATTCCGATAGCCATCCAAGAGTTCTAGATGATAGGAAGGAGCACTTGTAGGAGAGAGCGCCATGGTCAGGTCCTTGTTGACAGAACGGGGCAAGTTTTGCTTTGCTCATGACGGAAATGAGTGTCTGCTGGGCACTGCTAACCCAGAAATGGTCAATTTAAGACGAGAGTATATTGAAGTGAGGAAGAGTGCTTGTCAATTTCTATATCAGCGAGGCGTCGCCGAGGTCAACTTTCCGTGTCATCGAATCCCATAAAAGTTACACTCTCGTCCAGGCCACATTTTGGGAGTATTTCTTTCGTGGTGTATCAGAACAGTTATCCGAAGATTCACGCACTGTGTTGAGCCAGCTACTTCATTCAGTCAAACTCCCCCGACTCATATATGCGCACACCTAATTGCTGATGTCTAACTTTTGGAAACCAGATTTTATTCGACAGAAAAGGACTGTTTTATTTTGTTGCTTTAACATTGGGTTACCGCCGCAACATAATTACAAAAATCTATATCTCTTATTTATATCTCTTAATTATGCATTTAGCAGTAAGATTTTGAGAGAACAAATAGGGTACAATGTTTGTCTAATTTGTGGATATATTTTGTTACCGGTACCCATTTTTATAACAAGGAAAATAGCGACTTTGCAAATCTGACCATTTCTGTTCTCCCTGCGATGGGTAGCACTTTTGGATGCAAGGCTGCCTGTCACTTCAGTGGTTGTCTCTTCAGTGCTTTTCACTTCAGTGGTTTTCTCCGGATTATGTCGTGCTTCTCTCATCAGTATACCTGATCTGTGTAACGGACATATTCTTTATGTTAAATAAATAAATAGTGATAGTTCTTTATTTGATTTGTTATGTTCTAAACCGAATGTTTTTATTAATAAATAAAATTACTCAAGATATGTTTTCTTACTCTCAGTTCTCCCGAACCGTTCTTGATGTAAGTGAAATTGCAGTGGGACACAGATATATGTTGTCATACCTAACCCCGCCATATGTTGTCATACCTAACTACGACATATGTTGTCGTACCTACATACGACATATGTTGTCATACCTACTCGCGACATACCTTGTCACACCTAACCACGACATATGTTGCCATACCTAACCACGACATATGTTGCATACCTAACCATGACAAAAGTTGTCATAACTAATTACGACATATGTTGTCATATCTACTTGCGATATATGTTGTCATACCTAACCACGACATATGCCGTCATACCTAACCACGACATACGTTGTCATACCTAACCACGACATATGTTGTCATATCTACTCGCGACATACGTTGTCATACCTATGCACGACATATGTTGTCATATCTAATCCTGACATATGTTGTCATATCAAAGTACGATATATGTTGTCATACCTTATTTACCAAAGAGTTTCAGCAGAGAAACATATACACAAGGTTTAAAAACTACATACGCTAAACCGTTCGTGTTAATTGGACATTGTAAAATACACCAAAAGACCTCACGACATATAAATGACTGCCCATACGTATGTATGCACGCATGAATGTATGTATGCATGTATGCATGCATGCATGTATGTATGTATGTATGTATGTATGTATGTATGTATGTATGTATGTATGTATGTAGGTAGGTAGGTAGGTAGGTAGGTAGGTAGGTACGTACGTACGTACGTACGTATGTATGTATGCATGCCGAAGACACCAGACATGGCACCCAACAAGTCACATTATACTGACACCGGGCAAACCAATCCTGTTTTTCGCTGTAACCTCTCAGTGCTGAGCGCCAAGCGAGGCAGCAAGTTTTCCGTATGACCCGTCCCTACCCGACTTCGAGACGGACGCTCTAACCAATTGGTGGCCGTATATAACTACAGATTAAGTAAGCCACTTAAGTTAACAGCCACCCATGTGAACCTTTCGGATTCCACGTACAGAAAAATCATATGGTTAACAATCGTCCATCTCAACCCTCCAAATCCCTCACAGACTGTCATCAACAGGTAATGTACTAAACCGAAAACCATCCATCTAAATCCTTCAGGAGAAATCAAACTCTTCCGGAATATTCATGACCTCTGAAGTATACTTCCGGTACTGCCATCATCGTTGTAAGTTTAAGTGCCCATGGTAAAACCACACCATTGGGACAATTTCTAAGAGAACGTATAGCAAAACGTATAGCAACAGCCTGACATGGCTGCGTGGCATATGAGTGGAGGTGAGCTGAAGCCAGCTCCCTAGCCCGATCTCGTGCAGACCATGGCTGAAGGCCGGCAATGTGCTCGCAGATAAATCTCTTCCCAAACAGTCAGTTATATCTAAATGAATCTGTACAGGGATCCACGACCTGACATAAAAACCAGAGAGCGCCAGAGTTTAGCATCGGCCAGCCAACGACAAGGGTCGTTACAAGTTGAGAGATGGGTTTTTAATGAGTAATTCATAGGGGATAACACGCATTATGGGTCAATACAAACGGTACATTCCACTTGTGCAATAGGAACCTGGCGATATGCCAGTAACTCGAGTACGATAAATGCTAATAAACCCTAGTCGATAAGGCTTCTGTGAAATTTTGTATGTATAAGTGCCAGGAATGGACAGGGGGTGCTGAAAAAAGAACATGGGAGCATTACAGGATATGGCGAATGTTAACTGTACGATTTAAACATCAATTCGCCAGAATCTCACCTCGAGACTTACAAAGGCACATTGGCTCTTGATCTCATTCTTCATGGTGGCGAAAATCGAAAGGCACTATACTCACTCACATCTCCTGCCAGCAGGAAACATTGTGCGGGCCGAATGTGGAGAATTATGTGGGTCTTTAATGGCTTTACACTGCACATCTCTAAATCATCTCTATCATCCCAATCATCTCAAACAGACCATTAACACTAAACACTCGTTCATGGATAGCGATATTACGTATCAATATATATGGTACTTTTGGACACGTAGGCAAAAAGGAAAGGACAATATTTATATTGTAATATTTATAATATTTATTCTTTCTCTTCAATAGAATACGGATATCAGAGCACGTCACAAACCGCAGTCATGCCATATTCGCGAATACCGAAGTGGTGAAATATATCAGTAATTATACCTCACGGTGTGATATCACTTTTCATTGGTCAATACGCGGTCACGTTATCGTCCACGAAACATGATATAACAACGATATCGGGATCAACCCACTTTCATAAGACAATCTTAATGTCTAACGATAACGTGCGTATTTTCTACTGCTGTGATCTCCCTTCGCTTTCTCTGTGGCGTCTGATTGCTCGTAAATAAACGGACGTGCAAATTCAGCGATCTAAACTATACCAAGTGAGCCGGTACATCTTTTTTCGGTACCGATATAAAAAAACATATGGTGCATGCTGTTGGATGGGATATCAGGAATTGTCAGCATTCGACCAGTGATGTTCAGCATGCACTATCTGTATAACATAGAAGAGAATGCCAGAACTGTAGTGATGTCATATTGGTGAATTGTAGATACCAGAATATTCCTGTGCCAAATCTGTAATTATGTCATACTGGCAAGGTGTTCGTAAATATACCAGGTCCAGAGCATGCTAACATTGCTATAACGGTCAATCGCGCATGTCATGAATAACACGTTAGAACTGTAAATTATGGCATATATGTGAAGTACCAAAACTGTAGTAATGCCCTAAGTGCAGGTAGCTGAAAACTGCAAGCTTGTCATATCGGTGGAGTGCAGATAACAGAGTACGTCAAACCCTATGTAAAATATCATACTGGTGAATCGAGACTACCAGAGCACGTGAGTAGGTTTATGTACTCGTGGGATGATGATGAAAGCTTAGCGGACCACACAAGAGGGAAAACGCGTGGTGTTTTGTGAAAACGTTACTGATTGTTCACCGCCCTAATAAATGACGTACCCATTTAGACAGAGAGGGCGACGCATCACTGTGAAGAACAAAAGGCAGCATGGGTTCGTTTTGATTATCTTGCTAAAGTGAGTCAGATGAGCAACCCAGATTTTCCCATTATTTCCCAAATATGTATTGCCACTGGTGTCGGATTTATGAAGACCTCTGTCCTGGAAGAATGTCTCTTAAATGCTTTGATGTTTGTAACTTTTTGTAGCTTGCGTGTTACTCTTCCCGATTTATCGCATGCTGGTGTATCAAGAAACAGTTTCGAAGCTTTGAAAAACCCGAGTTCTTCAATTTGCAACCTAACGGGTGATAACTATGAACGGTTGAAGTCATGAAACTGCAATTGCTCTAGAGAACAATTTTCTGTGTCTTTGTGTTTTTCGCTGTATGGCCAATATGACTGGCTGTAGCGGTCATTACCAGTATTCCCAGATCCCCTGCCTTGAGGGAGGCTTTGGGACAGGGAGGCCAGGCCAGGCTACAAGCATTATCAAACACTAATAGGTTACCATTGCCACAAACACCTTCATTATCTCCCCGAAAAACACAGTTATTGAAGACAGCACGAGAGAATCTCATTCTGCTTCTACAAACCCGGAGTTAGAAGGAGCTAGTTCCACACAAAAATGCATCTCACAATTATTCCTTATAATATTCACATCGCATGCACAGCCAGTTTTTACCACACATAATCACATTTCATTCGGTAACGGACGGAAAATTTCCTTGCATGGTTTTCATAAAAGTTAAACACCAAGCTATAACGGCGTCTCAAAGGCGGATAAACAATTTGACGAATATTTATGTCAAAGAAATGGGGAATTCATTTATGCTATTGTGGCTTGGAATACGATGCCTCCTCTTGATGTTTTCGCCCATAGTAGCGTTTCATACACTTCATCAGTTAACCGCCGTCCCATCGGCTTGAATGGGATCCACTTGGACCTCAGAGAGTGTATTTCACATGCTAAGCGATTAGCAGTGACCCAAAAGAGTACATATTTTTGAAGTTTATTTGTTTTTCCAAATGAAGATTTATCCAAGGCAAATGTTAATCTCAGATTTCAAAATAATATGGAAAGGTAGCAGCCATTTTACATGTTTGCTATAACAACACGCGTATCCTTAGTTCCTCTACATGGTGCTTATGAAAACAAAAGACACCAGGACGCGTTTCTAAACTGTAACATAGTTGTGATAAAAAACGAAACACATGTGGTTATGTGTACTATAGTAACAATAGGGGTACAAAAGATAATAATTATTTGTAATCATACTCTGGATCAACTTTGGAAGTTCTCCGTCTTTACATTCATCAACACATTAATGCCGGTGTCCAAACTGGCCAAATGCCTTGATGATATAGGTCTACTAACGCTACTCTCACAAACGACATTTTTTTTTTTTAGGAAAGTTTCCCTTATCTTGCAGAATTATCTGTTGTCACAGTACGTCTTGGTCAAGACGCCCCTTGGGAAGCAAATGCGCATGATCTTTCATATTAAAGCATTGTAGAAAAAGGTTTTCATAAAGCTTGACAAGCGTTTCCTTTCCAAAATCGATCTCAAGCGCCAGTTTTTTTGTAAATGTTTGAACACACTTTTTGCCATCGTGTTAGATCAGAACGTTGGCGAGCCCATTCCAATGCCGTAACGATCAAGTTATCATATAACTTGTTTGTAGCCTTTCTCTGTATCGTAGATATACACAGGTGCACGAGTTAATTGAGCGGTACTCTTACACGACCTATGCTAAACTCTGAAATTTGCGAGATCTATAGAAAATTAATACAAAAACAGTTATAACTGTTTCAAAACAAAATTTCATCAATATAGGCTTACCTTAAGGTTGAATCATCCAGTGGTAATCTTTTATTAAGTAAATCACCTTATGTGATGTGCCTTTTTAAAATCATGTACAGATTTATGAAGTTCAAATTGTCAAAAATACAAGCGCCGTCTTTGAGTTCTATTGCATTGCAGCCCAGTGACGGGTAAACGTGGACAAACGCTGAGTGATTGGTCTTGTGTAACCCTGGTTCATATCTGCGTTCAGTTACGCTTCATTCAGGACAAAGGCACGTCCAAGCTCAGTGCACGATTCAACGTGACAAGGAGGCTAATGTTATTTTCCAGACATAAAAGGAAACTAGTAGTTGGTTATATTTAATTTGTAAACGACACCATGTACAACTGAATGTTATGTTATCAGTGTTCATCGTTGTGGTAGATGGCTTTTGGTTCACGGTCAGTCTACTGATGTCAAATTTTACACGTAGAAGACCCCATCTTCTGCACCACACATTTTAGCTCGGGTGATCAATTGGTCTCACGTCAACATTGCTGGTCTCAAGGTCTTCACGGACCCGCCATGATTAATCCATTGGGTGGGAATTTCGAGAGCTTCAGATTATAATTAGATCAACCCGTGAGAAATTATTTGCTTGATATATCATCAGTCATCCTGAAAATCATACCAATACCTCCGCAAATACACTTCGAATATACTCTGCAAAACCAGTACATGATGAAACTTCCCTGAATGACATGGTCTACTGTTGACCTACATGCACTTTGTACACGTATGGATTGATACAAAAACTGATCAGGGACTAATCAGCCAGATTAAAGGTGCGTGAACAGGTAGCAGAAAACGCGACCATGTCGAAAATAGGTGTTAACTGAAGGAAGAGCACTTCGTGAGAAGACGCCGTTGCTTTACATAAACATATATGAAATACCTGTATCGCATAGCACATGCGGCGCCTAAACAAGATTAAAGGAGAAGTAAAATTAAAATATCAAAAAAATACCATTGCAAAGAGTATGCATTTCCTCGCAAGTGCATGCCATAAATAAATTCTAATGTGTACCTCAAGTTGATAGATTATAAATAAAGTCAGCGCCAAACTCCGCTGTGGGGGACTCCATTTTGCCAAAGAACTAGTCCTGAAGTCTATTGTGTTAGGAGGAGAATTGCCGTCGGAAACCGCCATACTGCAGTTCTTACATTTCTTTCCAGAAGGTAGCGAACAGGTATCGGGAAACCGGAATGTTGGACGTAGGTTCCAAGTTTACACGAACAAGCCGGCAGTTTTAACGACTCTCACTGGCTGAGATGCAACACATCCTCAGCATAAATTACAGGGTGTTAAAGATGGAGCACGCGATGGACTCAGCGATTTATGCTACCTACTTTTGTTACACTCTGCAGAGAAATGTACAACGTAACGCACCTACTGTGGTGAGAAAAAATCCGAAATATTTTTGCTGCAGCTACCTGTATATTGGTTAAAAAGAGCAGACCAGGTGTCCAAAATATAGAGGGGGTAGGGCACTGTTGTTACATACCACACACAAATTTTCTGTTTTATCTATTTTATTGTTGCGTCATACTCAAGAATTCCATAATTATGTGTAACGGTAATATCATTACTGTTGTCGCATAGCGCACAAACGTGATTTACATACCCTATCAACTGGTGTTAAAGACCACATATTACTATAAAATGGTATGAAATGTCATTGATACAGCACAGCATACGGAACCTATAGGACAGCTGTAACATTGATTTGTACATACAAGCAGTCTTGTTCTTACAGCATACAGAACCTGTAAGATTGATCTGTACATACAAGCTGCCGTTTTCTTACACCATACAGAACCTGTAGGCCAGCTGTAACATTGATCTGTACATGCAAGCAGTCTTGTTCTTACAGCATACAGAACCTATATGCCAACTGTAACATTGATCTGTACATACAAGCAGTCTTCTTTTTACAGCATACAGAACCTATATGCCAACTGTAACATTGATCTGTACATACAAGCAGTCTTGTTCTTACCCACAGATAAAGAATGTGCGTGATTTGGCCTCGTGTTGGTCAAACAGCATCAGATGACTTCTCTAATGAAGACAGACCGTGCCGAGTAGCCCGGGGCAGACCAAGAATCCTGTCTTGTAACCTGCCATCTGGACAGCCTAATAACCCGGAGTCTGGCTAGATACACTCTACACATCTTCATTCAGATCCCATTGTTTTACATAATTACCTAACTACGAATGAAAAGGCAATAGACCATGTCTGCTAGCCACGCAAAAACATGGGTGACTTGAGATACAACCAGCAGTTAACAATGACGTTTGGCAGAAATTAGAGGGGTAAATTAAGGGAGAGAGGGGTGCGAAGGCGCATGTATGTGTCTGGCCTGTGTGTATTCTGATTACTTGTGGGGTACAGAACACTCAGACGATTCTACCTGATTTTCTCTCTGTCCAATGCTGACACTTCAAGGCATAATTGGCCACAATATTTCACCAGTTATGATACATAAGTCCTTTTAAATGAGACTACAGTTGCTTGATGACTAGACCTGTAGGGAATGTTGTTAAAGGAAATGCCCGAGGATGCGTTTCTCTTGTAGAGCTAAGAAGATATTGTCTGGTGGATGACTGTGAGATGTTACAACAACAACAATTGTCCCTGTGGTTTGTTTCAAGGAGGTAAAGCTTTGGGGAAATCATGCCTTGGAAAAGCGAGGAATGTTTGAGCCCATCTCTTCTCGCCAGACAAACGGCATGGAAGCACCATCGGTGACAGATCCCTACCGTCTCTACACCGCTCGGAATATCTCCGACTGGGGAGGTGGGGGGGAGTTAACCCAGTCGTTGTCCCGCTACTTATAATGTAATCATGGGAACTAGCTAAATTCGGAGCATTATGAATGTTTAGTCGTGTCTTTGCTAAGCAGTCCAGCCCATTACTTGTCTATCCCCCAGTCTCTGGGGTGAGACACCTAACGGTCTAGACATAGAGCCTGCTAGAACGCAAGCATTATCACTTCATTTCACTCTGCAAAATCGCAAATTCCCTTTGAGACAGAGCTTCAATGTTAACCACGGAGAAGATCGGGTAGCGGATGCCTGGTAATGGATAGGTATCCAAAGTAAATGGACCAGGACAATCTCTCCATACGCCCTCTTGTTTTGCAGAGCTGATGAAGGCTGTCTTCTCTACAGAGGTGCTGACCGCAATTACTGCCTGGCTCAGGATGGTTAGACGGCAAGTAAGGTAAGAGACGGCTTTACATTTCTTACCTTCCTGTTCCATTTTCCTATACATTACTAGCACGAACATCGCTTTGTTTTATAAACAGGACAACCTTTGTGAAGGCAGGTGTGTATCTTTCTACTTTGGTTTTTGTCGACACATCCAAATCGCTTTGAAAGACGGTATTTGACGTTTAATGGAAATATCTCCCCACATCAGATTAGTCAGTTATAGTCTTCTGGCGGTAAATATTGTACTATTATCTTCAAAAAATACGTTTTTGTCGAATTCTGAGAGACCTCCCCACATCACCTCAATTATCAGGACAAAGGCCGACAGCTGTGTCCCGCCATTACTGCTTGTCCTATGTTAATATTTTCTTCCTTAATTCCATCAAACATCTCCAGGAAAATACAAGATGTCGTCGACGTTTTTAATATCAAACGACACCATTGGATGTCTTAAACAGTCTAATGCTATTACAAGTGGTGTTTTAAAAGAGGGGGTCGGTCTTGTTAACAGACCGCGCTGAGATCCCCATCCCGTCTATCGCCGTGCGTCAGCTGGATATGCTTTGGCTACACCCTCTTTAAAGCCAGAATTTGGGATAGAAGGCATAATAAGTATAACGTGCCCTTGTCCAGGGTATCCACGCTCCGTAATTACTCTCTCGCTCTTTTCAGTCTTGTAATGGTCAGTACACTTCATTAGGATTTAGCCCGTTCACGCTAGTCGAGGCCTATTTTATGCTAGATTAGCCACTCGCTTCCTAGGCAATTAACACGGGTTTACGCGCTCTGATAGCAAACTTTACAGGGTTTTCTAACAACATTTCCGGTACGGTTAACACAGTTGATCGTTCAGCTGTATCACAGCTAAAAAGTCCGTCTTATTTTGTATTCCGTATTAATATGTGGAGAACAATAAATCGTCAAGTTGGAGTGTCTTCATCAAGCGTCGCTGGATTACCCAGGGGAGTTGTCTTCCCTATCAGCCCTCTCTAATATGGTTGCTCTGAACTCCTCAGTGGTCTTTGAATGACTGGAACCCATTTCCAACAAGATAAGTGAATTAAAAATTGCGGAATGCACAAGTTAAGCAAAAATCAAATTAATCAAAAAATGATACTAATTGTGTGCGGTTCTTAAAATCTCCTCGAGGATACGAGAATCTTGTATAATACCGTGCATTACAAGCAATTTAAATCAGATTTTTGCGACAAAACACACTTAGTACAACGTGATCCTATATCAATAGTTTTCTGAGAATACTTTCAGCATCGTCAGGTAAAGTGTTTTTGTCGCATTATTTCTCACTGGTTTAGTGAAGCCCTCTCAATACCCACATCTATTCTATTGTAATGTGTGTTTTTGTTAGAAAGCCTATGCTTTAATGTCGTAAGAGATAACATGTCAAAACCAGGCGCCTTGACACAAGCCGTCGAGTTTTCGATGTATCATGGGCAATGAAAGCAGTTCATTGAATTCCCATGTCCATGCAACGTCTGTCTGCAACATGTTGTGTAGAGAAAGTATTTCCGGTCTAAGATCCCAGCGGCCGCGGTTAATCCACTTTATATATGATACATTGACACCATCTATCTTCCCTGGGTTGTCAGGCATTTGGGCTGATCGTTCAATTATCTTCTCTTGCACTCACCTAAAGTAGACAATGTCTGTATGTTTGACCCCTCAGCGTCTGCTCAGCGACGGTAGAAGCCAGTGTTTGATCTTCTGCAACAGCTAGTGCTTTAACTTTGCAGTACAAGAACATGTTTTTCCCTACATATGTCTTCCAGCATATATCATCAAGTACACATCTAACAACAAGTGTTTATCTGCAAGTGTCTTCTTGTATGTGTCTTCCTGCAAGTACCTTCCAACATGTGATTAATTACATGCGAATTTCAGCAGGAGTCTATCTGCATATGTCTTCCAGCGTACGTCTGGGGGCTTACGTTGTCTATCGTGTGTATATCCGTAAATGTCTGTAAGCACGTGTCTATGTGTATATCTGTAAATGTCTGTAAGCACGTGTCTATGTGTATTTACTTTCAGCATATATCTGAGAACATGTACTTTCCGAGAGGGAGTACATGTCAACATCGGGTACTGCACTGCCCTGCGAAAGTATTTCACGACATTTTAACTCGTCTCACCTCAAAAGTTAAGTATAAAACCAGAATAATCACACCATTATGTGTGCAGACTCCCACAACTACGTCGCTGCTCTGGGGCATTATCAAACCAGCAGAGTCACCGTCATTATGTGTGCAGACTCCCACAACTACGTCGCTGCTCTGGGGCATTATCAAACCAGCAGAGTCACCGTCATTATGTGTGCAGACTCCCACAACTACGTCGCTGCTCTGGGGCATTATCAAACCAGCAGAGTCACCGTCATTATGTGTGCAGACTCCCACAACTACGTCGCTGCTCTGGGGCATTATCAAACCAGCAGAGTCACCGTCATTATGTGTGCAGACTCCCACAACTACGTCGCTGCTCTGGGGCATTATCAAACCAGCAGAGTTACAGTCATTATGTCTGTAGACTCCCACAACTACTTCACTGACAAGGGGCGTTATCGACCTTGCAGAATCACAGCCGTGTCTGCAGACTCCCACAAGTACGTCGCTATCCTGTGACGTTATCCAACCAGCAGATTCACCGTCATTATGTGTGCAGATTCCCACAACTACGTCGCTATCCTGGAGCATTATCATACCAGCAGTTAAGGTGATACGTCTGCACTCTCCCAGAGCTACGTCACTACACTGGGACATCAATAAACCAGCAAAGTTACAGCCATTATGTCTAAGTCACTGTCCTGGGACATTATTATGTCCGCCGGCTCCTACTTTATTTGATTTTATTAAACCAGCTGTGAAAGTGTTATGTCTGCACTCTCCTATAGCTACATCATAGTCATCGTGTCTGCATACTCCTACAACTACGTCTCTGCCCTGGGACATTATCAAACCAGCAAAGTTACAGTGGTTAGGTCAACTCCTACTACTACTTCACTGTTAAGAGACATTTGCAAACCAACAAGATCACGGGTGTTTTGTCTGTGGGCTCCCACAAGTATGTCAATGTCCGAGGACACGAGTCCAGGCACTCGAAAAAAGGTAACGACGTTGTGGTTTTGTATCCCTTGAAACCTTCAGTGGAAGACAACCCTGATCCGTTATCAGCTATGCTGGAATAAAACTACAGTTGTACAGACCCGAGACGATAGACTCAATACCACTGGACCGTAATGGATAACTTTGTGTATAAATGTCACAGAAAACTATGGAATAATTGGTCATTTGATATTTGTTCAATTACCGAAGTTATCATGATCTAAAATCGGCAGCGGAATCGAAGACAGTTGATCTAAGGCCTGCAGTCCCAGGGGCGGCTGGCTGGTACGGTTGTTAGGGTGTTATAGGCGGATACACATGCCATTTTGTCTACTCTCCGCGGACCCGGCAAATGGATCTTCAACTGTACACAGGCTTACTAATGTGATTTCGTCTTGAGCAGGAATCCAGCGGGCAGTATATGGCGTGCACTGAACAGCCCAGAGAGCTTGTCCACGACTGACAGGACACCGGTCTATCCCCTAACAGTTTGTCCCTAGCCAAATTATCCACATCTCTGGGTTACCTTAGCTGACACTCTGTGCTGAGCTATCACCAGCTTGGGACGCCGATTATATGTTATCTAATCAGTTGGCTGCTTCCGACGCCAGCATTAAATTTATATATCGAGTACTATCATCAATACTGACGACCAGCAAAAACTACCTGCTGATTATTTTGAATTATTATTAGAAAATAGCTCATTATACAGTAATCTGGTCGCAACTATTTATTTTTTTATTTAATTGGTGTTTTACGCCCTACTCAAGAATATTTCACTTATACGAAGGCGGCCAGCATTATGGTAGGAGGAAACCGGGCAGACCCCGGGGCAAACCCACAGCCATCCACGGGCTGTTGACAGACCTTCCCACATACAGCCGGAGAGGAAGCCAGCATGAGCTGGACTAGAACTCAGAGCAACCGCATTGGGGAGAGGCTCCTGGGTCATTGCGCTGCGCTAACGCGCTAACCAACTGAGCCACGACGGCCCCGTGGTTGCAACTAGAAAATCAACAACCTTCCGCATGTCTGAATGAAAGAATGATTAACTATACGCCACTGTTGTAGTATTCCAGCAATATATCGTGGAGAAAACATGTTTAAATCAGGAAAAAGTAAAAGCTTTTGGGTGCGATAATGAGGACATCCAAAAATAAAGCAGAACTATACAGTCAGTTTATAAATCTATTAACGAATCCAAAAGGCTCCTGTCAGGCACATGTGTACCATGATAGGCTGTACAGTAGGCACGCGTGGATAGGTCTGACAGCACCCTGCGGATAGTTGTGGGTTTTGTCCGGGCTGTGTTCGGTTTCCACCCACAATAATGCTGGCCGCCGTCGTATAAGTGAAATATTCTTGAGTACGGCGTAAAACACCAATGAAATAAAGAAATAATTAAATACAGTAGGCACGTATATGTGAAGGACACGTATATGACGACATATGAGCCACGGATAGACATTCTGTATCAGTGATACACTATCAGATATATGTGAAGTTCAGCTATGTTATGACATAAACCAGGGACGGACATGCTGTATAGTACACAGATATATGTGAAATACAAGAAAACGCACTGGGAAATATAATGTAGATAAACGTACTGGAAATTGTAATGTATATATAAAACGTACCCGAAAGTGCAATGTAGATAGAACGTACAGGAAAGTGTTACTGAGATAAAAGGCACAGTAAAATGTTACAGAGACAAACCCTAGAGCAAAGTGAGGCATACAACCCGGTGTGGCCACAAAACTGCATATGCCCTCACTGACTACATGTACATGTATTATGTCTTCCGGAAAAACGTAGGCAAAGCGTTCGGTAAAATCCCACGGCTGTATGCTAATTTCGGAAGCAGTTTTTTCCCCTGGTCTACATGCGCTAGGTTCGAGTGAGGTTGAGATATCGCCCTTATCAGTTATTCAACACAGCCCCCAGCCTGTACTCTGAAAACTGTCAACTAACCAATTCTTCTTTCAAACGCGGAGAAAAAAAAATCCGAATTACCTTGGAAAACTTCAACGGTCGGTAAAGTGACTCATTCCAAACGAAACGACCCTCTGGGATTTGCGTTGAAGTGAAATAAGATTATCACACGGCCGTTTTAGAAAAGTTCCGTCACTTTACTTCAGTAGAACTGTGACATTAGGTGGCGAGAGAGAAAGTTAAGGAAGAGGAAATGCATTGTGGTATGAACGACTTGCAGGCCTTGAGAATTCCCTTTGTGCCCTCTGTTACATGGGCTGGACATAGAGATACGGTTTGCGAGGGCAGAGTGGATTTTCCTGGCCTGTTAACTCTGGGTAGAAGGCGACAAATCATATAAAGGTTTTATTCATGTGGAATCTTTTATGGCTTTACAGGGTGATTTCACCGTCTGTTTAAATCAGTACAAAGATCTGAAAACAGAGTTGCAGTCGACATGAGAAAATGTCGCTATTACAAGCACATTCTAGTTGTTAAGAGTTGAAGCATTGACGGTTGGGTTCTTGCTATATACAATATAGTTAAGTTCATCCGTTGTGACTGGACGTTGTGACGTTGTGACCTTGCTGTCGTGACCTAAGAAATGTTTGCTACGTTTAAGAAAATTAAGTGTTACTACGTGACAGATGTTTATGTACGGTCTGTGCTTTGCTGTTGTCACGTGACAGATGTTTTGTATACGCAGTTTGCTGTTGTCACGTGACAGATGTTTTGTATACGCAGTTTGGTGTTGTTACGTGCCAGATGTTTGTGTACGTTCAGGAAAGTTTGCAGTCGTCACGTGACGAATGTTTTTGTAGGTTCATGGTGGTTTACTGTAGTCACGTGATTGATATTTGTGTACGGTCAAGGTAGTGTGCTATTCTCACGTGACAGATGTTTGTTTACGTTCTAGGCAGTGTGCTGTTGTTACGTGACAGATATTTGTGAACGTGCGGACCATTTAGTCTTATCACGTGACAAATGTTTGTGTATGTGCAGGGAAGTTTGCGGCTGTCACGTAACGACTGTTTTTGTGCGTCCAGGGCAGTTTAGTGTTGTCATGTGTCAGACGTTTGTATACATGCAGGAAAGTTTGCTGTTGTCACATGACAGATGTTTGTGTACGACCAGGGCAGTATAGTGTTGGTACGTGACAGACGTTTGTGTACATTCAGGGCTGATTAGTGTTGTCACGTGACAGATGTTTGTGTACGTCCAGAGCAGTTTGGTATTGTCACGTGACAGATGTTTGTATACGTCCAGAGCAGTTTATTGCTGTTACGTGAAGGTCTTTGTGTAGGTGCAGGACAGTTTATTGCTGTTACGTGACAGGTCTTTGTGTAGGTGCAGGACAGATTAGTGTTGTCGCTAAGTGATAAGTTCATAGCATCCACAATCGTAACCCGTTGGCATAGTGATTGCATGATGTCTTCACACACCCCCAGCTATCCTCGGTGTCATCTAATGGGTGGTATTCTGAACGCTCATTCTGTTCCCAGTCACCTGCCCTTCTGTAGATACTCCCGGGTTTACAGCTGATGGAAAATCGCAGTTCTCCTTTTATTCTGGAGACAATGTGGGATTAAATCTGTTGCACGAATGAAAAAAATGTTACTTGGTTCACATCCTCCTTTTGCAGGCTTGTGTAGGGAAAGTGTGCCTCATTTCCTGGGTGCTGTGTATCCGTGCACCCACTTAATATCATCTGTGTCAAACATGTCATTCGGTCATTTGTAATCAGTTCATCAATTACTCACCTCACAGTTTACGTATCATATACAAATGTAGAGTAAACAATCAGTATTTGAAGTTAAATATAGGATTGACAATTTTTCATTCAAACACGTATTTGGAACAGCTTGGAACATGTATTTGACGTCTCAACCAGTCTCATATAAACTCTGCGCGGAAACTCGGTCTTGTGTTGTCAGTGAAGTTTGTTTGGGTAACTTACATACAGTTAAACGCGGTGAGCTATGAATTGAATATGTTTATGACATTTTGCTATGTAACTGAAGATCAGTGTGACATGGTTTATCCCGTTTGGAGAAGGTTTGCGCGTGCGCTGAACACTAGTTGTTTGTGTGACAAGCTTGGTTTAGTTGGCTGAGATCAGGTTTAGCGCCAATTGTTCGTATGTTATAAAATTTATCCTTATCTTCGTACCATGCTTGGCTTATCTGTCTGACGTGAAGAGACAGTTGTCAGTGTGCTAAAGGCAAAGAAAACACTAAAATGAAATATGTATCAGATGAAAGACCATTAAAAACTGTCTAGCAAAATAGTTGGATTTATTCTTATTTTAAATTTTTTTTAACCTAGTAAAATGCATTTGTATATTTTATTCTGTGGTGGCCTTTTTTGACCACAATGCTACCAGTGACGTCACATAAGATTTTTGCCACTTAACACAGATAAGACTGCTATATTTCAGCATTCAAAATCTATACATACAGATCTATGGATGCATTCGCCGATTTGACCTTGACGGGAATAATTCTAGGCAAAATTTTAGGCAAGATTCTACCGTGATTACTACCGACAGTTACTGATAAATTCTGGTTCCCAACAGATCACGGTAGAATCTAATCCTTTGACACAATTTTACTCGGTTGGAAAAATTGAAAAAAAAATCCAATTACTTTCGTGTTCAGTTTTAATGCACTTTCATCGGATATATATTTCATTTTGGAGTGGTCGTTGCCTTTAAGAGCTAAATACTGTGTTTGCTCGATCTAGGTCAGGTGAATTAACAGATGCTCGTGTGTTAAGATCTGGACACCTGTGCATAAACCAGTTTTCTTTATCTAACACCCGCAATGGTATTGCCTGTTTTTTGTGAACGCTTGTGTTTGTACAACCTTGGTTTATCAAGCCCAAACCAATGTCCAGCACTCGTGTGCCAAGACATGAAAATGTAAGTGATAAGCTTGATTTATCTAGTCCAGATGAACAGACACCCGTGTGTTCATAACTGAACACTTAAGTGACAAGCTTGGTTTATCTAGCCCAGGTGAACAGACACCCGTGTGTTAATAACCGAACACTTAAGTGACAAGCTTGGTTTATCTAGTCCAGGTGAACAGACACCCGTGTGTTCATAACTGAACACTTAAGTGACAAGCTTGGTTTATCTAACCCAGGTGAACAGACACCCGTGTGTTAATAACCGAACACTTAAGTGACAAGCTTGGTTTATCTAGCCCAGGTGAACAGAGACCCGTGTGCCAATAACTGAAGACTTAAGTGACAAGCTTGGTTTATCTAGCCTAGGTGAACAGACACCCGTGTGTTAATAACTGAACACTTAAGTGACAAGCTTGGTTTATCTAGCCCAGGTGAACAGAGACCCGTGTGCTAATAACTGAAGACTTAAGTGACAAGCTTGGTTTATCTAGCCCAGGTGAACAGACACCCGTGTGCTAATAACTGAAGACTTAAGTGACAAGCTTGGTTTATCTAGCCTAGGTGAACAGACACCCGTGTGTTAATAACCGAACACTTAAGTGACAAGCTTGGTTTATCTAGCCCAGGTGAACAGAGACCCGTGTGCTAATAACTGAAGACTTAAGTGACAAGCTTGGTTTATCTAGCCCAGGTGAACAGACACCCGTGTGTTAATAACTGAAGACTTAAGTGACAAGCTTGGTTTATCTAGCCTAGGTGAACAGAGACCCGTGTGCTAATAACTGAACATATAAGTGACGAGCTTGGTTTATCTGAATAGATACCGGTGTACCAAGAACTGAACATTTAAGTGACAAACTTGGTTTATCTATTCCAGGTGAATAGATACCGGTGGATTAAGACCGGAACATTCAAGTGAAAAGCTTGGTTAGCATACAGCTCCCTGTGTGGTGAGACTGAATATAAATATGACAAACGTTGTTAATCTAGCTCAGGTAGTACAGTTATTATGAATATATCTCTGACATAAGCTTCTTTTATTGATCACAGCTGATGACAAATTTATCCGACTTTTGCGAAACCTCCCACCTAACAAGCTTTAAACAGTGATCAAGAAAAAGTACCGTCTCTGGCATAATTCTGGTCAGTATTTTCTGAAAGAAAGAAAATATCCTAAGTACGGGAATTTTTTTTCTAAACGATCTGCACGGGCTTCAGCTGCGTTGTAGATTATTTCCTGGTTTCTTTTTGTCTGCAGGTGTTTGATGTGAATTATGATTGGCTCTGGGTGTTTGATGTGTACTGTGATTGGCTCTTGGTGTTTGATGCGTACTGTGATTGACTCTAGGGGATTGATGTGTACTGCAATTGGCTCTAGGTATTTGATGTGCACTGTGATTGGCTCTAGGTGTTTGATGTGCACTGTAATTGGTTCTAGGTTCTTGGTTTGTACTGTGATTAGCTCTAGGTGTTTGATGTGCACTGTTATTGGTTCTAGGTGTTTGGTGTGTACTGTGAATGGCTCTAGGTGTTTGATGTGTGCTGTGATTAGCCCCAGGTGTTTGATGTGCACTATGCTTTGTTTCCGTGTACTGTGATTGGCTGTAGGTATTTGATGGGCACTGTGATTGGCTCTTGGGTTTCATGTGTAATGTGGTTGGCCCTAAGTGTTTATGTCTTGATGTTTGATATGCACTGTGATTGACTCTTTGGTGTTTGATATGCACTGTGATTGACTCTTTGGTGTTTGATATCCACTGTGATTGGCTATTGGTGTTTGATATGCACTGTGATTGGCTCTTGATGTTTGATATGCGCTGTGATTGGCTCTTGATGTTTAATATGCGCTGTGATTGGCTCTTGGTGTTTGATATGCGCTGTGATTGGCCATTGGTGTTTCATGTGCACTGTGATTGGCCGACTAAAGATTTCCAAGGCTGTTTCCCTTTCTGTTTTATTCTGCACAAATATTACAGAATTACAGAAAATAGCAGGTAAATACATGTAGCTTGATATTCATGTACATTTTACAGACCGACTTTGTTCCCTTCTTCTTTGAGACAGAATAGAGAACAAACCGTTAAATTGGCATGAAGAGATTTTGCTGCAGTGTTAGTGTAAGCACTTATTAAATCCTCTAATAAAATAATCATTCCATAACTGAATACGTTTCCAAGACTGATTTACTCCTTGCATAACAGTGGCGTGGTGTTTGATGTGCTGACTCATATAGTATTACTCTTTTGAGAAAATGCAACTGGATTTCGGTTCCGGTCCGCTTTGTATACAATGTGGCTTGATTAAGATTTTCTCACACTTTGTATACAGTGTGGCTTAATTCAGATTCTCTCACACTTTGTACACGGTGTGACTTAATACAGATTCTCTCACACTTTGTATACAGCGTGGCCTAATTCAGATTCTCTCACACTTTGTACACAGTAGGGCTTAATTCAGATTCTCTCACACTTTGTATACAGCGTGGCTCAATTCAGATTCTCTCACACTTTGTACACAGTGTGACCTAATTCAGACTCTCTCACACTTTGTATACAGTGTGACTTAATTCAGATTCTCTCACACTTTGTACACAGTAGGGCTTAATTCAAATTCTCTCACACTTTGTATACAGTGTGACTTAATTCAGATTTTCTCACACTTTGTACACAGTGTGGCTTAATATAGATTCTCTCACACTTTTTATACAGTGTGACTTAATTCAGATTCTCTCACACTTTGTATACAGTGTGACATAATGCAGATTCTCTCACACTTTGTATACAGCGTGGCTTAATTCAGATTCTCTCACACTTTGTACACAGTAGGACTTAATTAAGATTTTCTCACACTTTTTATACAGTGTGACTTAATTCAGATTCTCTCACACTTTGTATACAGTGTGACTTAATTCAGATTCTCTCACACTTTGTACACAGTGTGACTTAATTCAGATTTTCTCACACTTTGTATACAGTGTGACTTAATTCAGATTTCTCACACTTTGTACACAGTGTGACTTAATTCAGATTCTCTCACACTTTGTATACAGTGTGACTTAATTCAGATTCTCTCACACTTTGTATACAGCGTGGCTTAATTCAGATTCTCTCACACTTTGTACACAGTAGGACTTAATTCAGATTTTCTCACACTTTTTATACAGTGTGACTTAATTCAGATTCTCTCACACTTTGTATACAGTGTGACTTAATTCAGATTCTCTCACACTTTGTACACAGTGTGACTTAATTCAGATTTTCTCACACTTTGTATACAGTGTGACTTAATTCAGATTTCTCACACTTTGTACACAGTGTGACTTAATTCAGATTCTCTCACACTTTGTATACAGTGTGACTTAATTCAGATTCTCTCACACTTTGTATACAGTAGGGCTTCATTCAGATTTTCTCACACTTTGTATACAGTGTGACTTAATTCAGATTCTCTCACACTTTGTACACAGTAGGACTTAATTCAGATTCTCTCACACTTTGTATACAGCGTAGCTTAATTCAGATTCTCTCACACTTTGTACACAGTAGGGCTTAAATCAGATTTTCTCACACTTTGTACACAGTAGGACTTAATTCAGATTCTCTCACACTTTGTACACAGTGTGACTTAATTCAGATTTTCTCACACTTTGTACACAGTAGGACTTAATTCAGATTTTCTCACACTTTGTATACAGTGTGACTTTATTCAGATTCTCTCAAACTTTGTACACAGTAGGACTTAATTCAGATTCTCTCACACTTTGTATACAGTGTGACTTAATTCAGATTCTCTCACACTTTGTACACAGTGTGACTTAATTCAGATTCTCTCACACTTTGTACACAGTGTGACTTAATTCAGATTCTCTTACACTTTGTATACAGCGTAGCTTAATTCAGATTCTCTCACACTTTGTACATAGTGTGACTTAATTCAGATTTTCTCACACTTTGTATACAGCGTGGCTTAATTCAGATTCTCTCACACTTTGTACACAGTAGGACTTAACTCAGATTTTCTCACACTTTGTATACAGTGTGACTTAATTCAGATTTTCTCACACTTTGTATACAGTGTGACTTTATTCAGATTCTCTCACACTTTGTACACAGTGTGACTTAATTCAGATTCTCTCACACTTTGTACACAGTGTGACTTAATTCAGACTCTCTCACACTTTGTACACAGTGTGACTTAATTCAGATTCTCTCACACTTTGTATACAGCGTAGCTTAATTCAGATTCTCTCAAACTTTGTACACAGTGTGACTTAATTCAGATTTTCTCACACTTTGTATACAGCGTGGCTTAATTCAGATTCTCTCACACTTTGTACACAGTAGGACTTAACTCAGATTTTCTCACACTTTGTATACAGTGTGACTTAATTCAGATTTTCTCACACTTTGTATACAGTGTGACTTTATTCAGATTCTCTCACACTTTGTACACAGTGTGACTTAATTCAGATTCTCTCACACTTTGTATACAGTGTGACTTAATTCAGATTCTCTCACACTTTGTACAAAGTAGGGCTTCATTCAGATTTTCTCACACTTTGTATACAGTGTGACTTAATTCAGATTCTCTCACACTTTGTACACAGTGTGACTTAATTCAGATTCTCTCACACTTTGTACACAGTGTGACTTAATTCAGATTCTCTCACACTTTGTACACAGTAGGGCTTAAATCAGATTTTCTCACACTTTGTATACAGTGTGACTTAATTCAGATTTTCTCACACTTTGTATACAGTGTGACTTAATTCAGATTTTCGCACACTTTGTACACAGTAGGACTTAATTCAGATTCTCTCACACTTTGTATACAGTGTGACTTAATTCAGATTCTCTCACACTTTGTACAAAGTAGGGCTTAATTCAGATTTTCTCACACTTTGTACACAGTGTGACTTAATTCAGATTCTGTCACACTTTGTACACAGTGTGACTTAACTCAGATTTTCTCACACTTTGTACACAGTGTGACTTAATTCAGATTTTCTCACACTTTGTACACAGTAGGACTTAATTCAGATTCTCTCAAACTTTGTACACAGTGTGACTTAATTCAGATTTTCTCACACTTTGTATACAGTGTGACTTTATTCAGATTCTCTCAAACTTTGTACACAGTGTGACTTAATTCAGATTCTCTCACACTTTGTACACAGTGTGACTTAATTCAGATTCTCTCACACTTTGTACACAGTGTGACTTAATTCAGATTCTCTCACACTTTGTACACAGTGTGACTTAATTCAGATTCTCTCACACTTTGTATACAGCGTAGCTTAATTCAGATTCTCTCACACTTTGTACACAGTGTGACTTAATTCAGATTTTCTCACACTTTGTATACAGTGTGACTTTATTCAGATTCTCTCACACTTTGTACACAGTGTGACTTAATTCAGATTCTCTCACACTTTGTACACAGTAGGGCTTAATTCAGATTCTCTCACACTTTGTATACAGCGTGGCTCAATTCAGATTCTCTCACACTTTGTACACATTGTGACTTAATTCAGATTCTCTCACACTTTGTATACAGTGTGACTTAATTCAGATTTTCTCACACTTTGTATACAGCGTGGCTTAATTCAGATTCTGTCACACTTTGTACACAGTAGGACTTAACTCAGATTTTCTCACACTTTGTACACAGTGTGACGTAATTCAGATTCTCTCACACTTTGTACACAGTGGGACTTAATTCAGATTCTCTCACACTTTGTATACAGTGTGACTTTATTCAGATTCTCTCACACTTTGTACACAGTGTGACTTAATTCAGATTCTCTCACACTTTGTACACAGTAGGGCTTAATTCAGATTACGTTAGCATTCGCCATGTGATGTGACATCGTTTGCCCCTCCTCAGAATCCGCTAACCTTCAACAAGTGATGTAACGTCATTTTGTTCACCTCAGAATGTGCAAACCCTCACCATGTAACTTCGGTATCATTCAGCCTGTGTCACACTTCGATTAACTGTCAACACGTAAAGAGACCTTATTCAACCAACCTTATATTCCGCTACTGCCTGTGGGTGACCTGACAATTCAGACCGTTTTCTATTTGTACACCACATTAGCCTATCCGGAGACCATTTAATCTTCGCTTCAATAACATTAAATTTTTAAATCAAGACAAAAACCATGAATATGTGGGTTGCTATATCCTAATACGACAAACAAGCAAAGAGCTGATTGTGCTTCCCATTTTCGGAGAATAACAAGTAAAGGATGTTAGGGCGCTTTTAGATATGCAGAGAAAGGATCATGCTTACAGAACAATCACATGGCTTAAATAAATGTTATGGTATGTAAAATATCACTTTTCCTAAAGGTGAGTGTAAGTATGAATAACTTATGCAATTTTACATAATTTGAGGTTACCTTAATTTATACTACTTAATACGTGTTTCACGCTGAACTAGTTTTTGTGCCACAAATATAACTTTCCCGTATTTATGTAAAATTTACGTTTTACACGGTAAACATGGCGAAATTGAATGTGTTTGATGGCAAGCCTTGAGGAGACCGACACAGTATTTCAGCACAATGAGGCAAACATTTCTCATCCTATCCCAGACCTAACAGAGTAGTTAATCTCTACACCCTGTTACGTCTCAAGACTACTCCGCCGTGATTCTTCAGACCAACAGGTTATTGTGCCGCACAAAATGAAGCCTAAGATAGGAGCCCTGGAGAGCCTGCTTTATCAACAGACAATATTAAATTGTATAATGGAATTTACGGCTTCTTGATCTCTAACCTTAGGCCTGGCCGTGTGAAGATTGCACTGGTAATTTCCTGGGAAATCAAATAACTGCCTCAATAGGTCTGTATCCAGATGTCCACGTGACTCACGTAATGAACCGTGTAAACGTACGGGTCTAGAGAGTGGGTCTCGCGATCACCTCAGTTCTGCCACATGATAATCGCAATCTGGCGACATGACGCCCGTATTTCGGAAGCGTGGTTAACTATTCGGCAACATGATTTCTACAGTAATGTGATGATTTCAGTCTGACAAAATCATTACCGTACTTAAACATCTCCATCCCAAAACATGCGCTTTGAACTCGTGATAATCTCTGTCTGGCAACATGATTTACGCAGTCCTTAATCATTTCAGTCTGACATCATAATTCCCTCAGTTCAGTAACGTACTCATCTCAGTCTGACCACACGATCACAGCGGTTCAGTAACGTACTCATTTCATTTTGACCACGCGATAACAGCAGTTCAATAACGTATTCATCTCAGTCTGACCACACAATCACAGCAGTTCAGTAACGTACTCATCTCAGTCTGACCACATGATCACAGCAGTTCAGTAACGTACTCATTTTATTTTGACCACGCGATAACAGCAGTTCAGTAACGTACTCGTCTCAGTCTGACCACACGATCACAGCAGTTCAGTGAAGCAATCATCTCAGTCTGGCAACATGATCACAGCAGTTTAGTTATGTGATCATTTCCGCCTGACCACAGTATCACAACAGTGCAGTGGAGATCATGTCACTGTGACAACACGATCACAGTAGTTCAGTTATGTGATCATCTCACTGTGACAACACGATCACCACAGTATATTAACGTGATCAGCTCAACGTGACAACACGATCGCAGCACGAAGTGCAGTAGCGTGATCGCCTTAGTCTAACCACATGATCATATATTTTCAGTAACGTGATCATCTCAGTCTGACAACACATTTACAGCAGTTCAGTAACGTTAATTACCAAAATGCCCGATCATGTCGACGGCCTGGCGACACTTTACGTGCGGAAGCCATGAGCTAAGATGAATGTACTATTGGTTGCGAAAATGATGTGCCAATATACACTTATATATTGCCTTACATATCGACAGTTAAAGCTACACGCACATTCTGGTGTTACGCGTGGAAAGTTTCCCACCTGAAGGCTAGGATGCTTATTGGCGTATAAGTAGGTGTAGCATATAAGATATGTACTAATGCATATCTACCTACGTCTAAATGTCATTGGTTATTAAATGGATTGCCCTGAGACGATATAGCCGTCTGATTATCGGTGTCTGTGTACTGTAAGTCATTTAAACAACCTCTCAGTTCCTTGTCAGTTGGATTGTCAGATTGAGTGGTCAGACTGGCAGTGCACTGACCGTCTGGCCGACCAGGCTGCCGGTACCGGCCAAAGCACCACGACGTCAGCCAATTGATCAGTTATGTCTAGGCTGGCTGTAAGTAACGATGTGTTTGCATGTTGATATGTAGCTGGTCAGCGACGGCTAGCCGTACCTCCCAACTCCCCTTCAACGGCACATGCTTCTCACAGCTTTAGCACATTTACACAGTCTGTTGTCGTGATTCGTTAAAGTCGAAACGTTGTGTTACTGCATTTCCACAATACCGTACTTAAAATACATGCTGTATTTGTCGACGTCACTGTGGAAATTTAAATATTAACATTTCCCAAAAGATCTGGAAGAGAACTACGCTATTTTTTAAAGCGGAAAAAGTTAGAAAAAATGCATATACATCTTTTAAGATCTTGATGAATCTTTTCTATAATGATGCTATCTTTGTTAACGACTTGTGAGTGAATTTTGAATTATATGCTCAAAACATCTATTTTAGTCTTGTTCACATATCTGAACACGGAAGTCATCTTTCCTGTATCCCATGTTATTAGCAATACTTTGTGTATGTGTTGAACTCTTCGAAATTGGCCGTGTGATAATATTGACCCCGGACAGGACGTTAAAACACTTTTACACAAAATCTAGGACATTAGAATGTGTTCACAAGTTTTACTGGTAGGCTACGTATTGGGAGGCTAATGTTTGTCGGCATGTAGTAGAAAGCTAATGTTTACCCGCTCTGTATGGTGGAAATGTTTACCGGTATGAAATGGGATGTTAATGTTCATCTGTGTGTGGCGGAAAAGTAGCCTAATGTTTACCGGTAAGCTCTGAGAACCTAATGTTTACCCGCTCTGTATGGTGGAAATGTTTACCGATATGAAATGGGATGTTAATGTTCATCTGTGTGCGGCGGAAAAGTAGCCTAATGTTTACCGGTAAGCACTGAGAACCTAATGTTTACCAGTAAGTACTGAGAACCTAATGTTTACCAGTAAGTACTGAGAACCTAATGTTTACCGGTAAGCACTGAGAACCTAATGTTTACCAGTAAGTACTGAGGACCCAATGTTCACCAGTAAGTACTGAGGACCCAATGTTTACCAGTAAGTACTGAGGACCCAATGTTTACCGGTAAGTACTGAGGACCCAATGTTTACCAGTAAGTACTGAGAACCTAATGTTTACCAGTAAGTACTGAGAACCCAATGTTTACCGGTAAGCACTGAGAACCTAATGTTTACCAGTAAGCACTGAGAACCTAATGTTTACCAGTAAGTACTGAGGACCCAATGTTTACCAGTAAGTACTGAGAACCTAATGTTTACCGGTAAGCACTGAGAACCTGATGTTTACCAGTAAGTACTGAGGACCCAATGTTTACCAGTAAGTACTGAGGACCTAATGTTTACCAGTAAGCACTGAGAACCTAATGTTTACCAGTAAGTACTGAGGACCCAATGTTTACCAGTAAGTACTGAGGACCTAATGTTTACCGGTAAGTACTGAGAACCTAATGTTTACCGGTAAGCACTGAGAACCTAATGTTTACCAGTAAGTACTGAGAACCTAATGTTTACCGGTAAGTACTGAGGACCCAATGTTTACCAGTAAGTACTGAGGACCCAATGTTTACCAGTAAGTACTGAGAACTGAACGTTTAACAGCAAGAAATGAGTGAGTGAGTGCTTGGGGTTTAACGTCGTACTTAACAATTTTTAAGTCATATGACGACGAAGGAATCCTTAGGGTGTATGTAACGTACCTCCTTGTTGCAGGACGGATTTCCACCGCGCTGCTTCACTGAGACGACTTACCGAGCCAATATACTGATACGGGTCAACCAGTCGTTGCACTATCCCCTTCATGCTGAACGCCAAGCGAGGAAGTTACAACTTTCTTTTTTAAAGTCTTAGGTGTGACTCGAAGTAAATACTGAGAACTTAATGTTTACCAGTAAGTACTGAGAACCTAATGTTTACCAGTAAGAACTGAGAACCTAATGTTTACCAGTAAGTACTGAGAACCTAATGTTTACCAGTAAGTACTGAGAACCTAATATTTACCAGTAAGTACTGAGAACCTAATGTTTACCAGTAAGTACTGAGAACCTAATATTTACCAGTAAGTATTGAGAAAGTAATGTTTATCAGTAAGTACTGAGAACCTAATGTTTATTGGGATGGAGTACTGTTTTAACACTCTGAAAACCAAGAGTAAATTCTTGGATTGATATCACTGTTACGGACGCTGTCACCTTCCTTTCAGACAAATCTACCGCAGATAGCTAAACATAACTAAACTACACAGCTAATACCAGCAAGCGATCTACTTTTCCAGGACCAATTCATTCCTATTAGTCAAATTGTTTGGATAAAATTTGCGAATCTAGGTACGTCGAAGTAACTTTCTGGGACCCGCTTGTCGAAAGCGTGTATTAGCACGACTTTAACACACTGTAACTGTCATACTGTCCGTATAGATCAGCATTTGGCTAACCAGTACCCACCACAATGTCCTAGAGATTAAGGAATACGGTGACATTCAGGAGAATCGCGAACTGGCCGTAGCTCGGCCATCAACTTTATTGCCTTTTGGACAAGACAAATTCCAATTGCCTGAAGCTGATGAAGCATGTATTGGCCGTCCAATGTTTGAGGAGTGGGCTGTTGATCAAGGTCTCCGTGAGCTAGCCACCCAGAAGACAAAGCTCGACGAACAGCATGGGGCTGGCGGAAGATATCACACTTCTGACAGCATATTATCAACTTGCTCTGAATACATGTCACTTCTCCACATACATGCTCTTCACAAGTTACTACCTATTTGATTATTTTTGACAGCGCTTTTGTATAAACAATTGTCCTAACATTCACCTTTCCCAATGTGTCGAAGTTCCGCCGTTTATTTGCTAAGTTTCCCTGGAGTATTCATTGTCGAATGCCCTTGAGGGCCAAACTGATAGCGTGGGTAAAGGAATGGAAGCTTTAGAGCAGCGTATTCCGGCAAACGTGTCCGCTTCGGAAGCAGTAGATCCAGGGTCAATCCTGGATGAAGTCACACCTAAGACCTAAAGAGAGAAAGTTGTAACTTCCTCGCTTGACGTTCAGCATGAAGAGGATAGTGCAACGGCTGGTTGGCCCGTATCAATATAATGGCTCGGGTGGGACGGCTTATTTACCTTTTGTAATGCGTCTCAGTTTAGCAGCACTAGATAAAAGAGCGGTGGAAATCCGTCCTGCAACAAGGAAGCACACTACATGCACTCTAAGGATTCCTTCGTCGTCATATGACTGAAAAAATACGACGTTAAACCCCAATAACTCACTCACTCACTCACTCCAGCAAACGTTGATCGTACATAATTAAGTTTCCTACGCATGATATAATTTTTTTGTATTACATGAACATATTCGTTTTTTTAGATTGGTATTTGATGCCGTACTCAAAACTCTATCACTTATACACCGGCATTTAGGTTCACACATATGTACAAGTTTTGTGACAAAATAAACGCACACTGTACTGTGATAAAATTACACATAGATTGTACTGTGATAAAATTACACATTAATTGTACTCTGATAAAATATATACGTATACAGGGTACTGTGACAACATACACGCATATTGTACTGTGATAACATATACACATTGATTGTACTGTGATAAAATATACACGTATACAGGGCACTTTGACAAATTACACGTCTACATGGTACTGTTACAAACTACACATCACAAGGGAAACTGTAGTATGTAAATGCATGTGTGTACAAGATATCTGGCAAATTACGTATTCACAGGTGAACATGGAGAAGTGTAAATGTACAAGAGGACTTGTACCATCAATGAATTATCAATGAATCGAAGGTATCAATGAATTACATGTGTTCAACGTGAATATGACGTATAATGGGCGGTCAGAAATCTAACCATTCTCTCTCTATCCTCTCAATATTTCATTCCTGGGGACGATTTGCACACGGACATTTAGGTAATTGTTGACTCAGGTCAACCTCATACAGAGAACAGAGGTCGACCTCATTAGAGAAGCTAACCATCGTTAATCCAGGCTTCTCTATCTTGACGAGTGTTAGTAAGATGTATTTAACGCCAGCAGTGCTTTTGTCGAGGAAGCCAAAGAACAGAATGTGCAATTAGCTGTCTTTGTAAATGTCCACATGAATGGTCCATTACACGCTGTTACGACAAGTGTGCCAGGGTCATGATTTTTAATACAGAGAGCAATTAAGCTGGTTCTAGGAGAGGGGTTGTAAACATGGGTGATTCTCCGGCATCTCTTACGTCACGTGACTGCCTGAAATAACCCCAGTGAGTGACCTGAGATTTGTGAAGACAAACCCGAGCCGCTTTAACATCCCTCAGCCCAGCTGATCGATTCCCCGGCCTTTTCTGCAAGTTGTTTGCCGCGGCGATATCTTAGCGCTGGATCAACTTTATAACTGTCTTGAATGTATCAGCGGAAATGGATGATGTCCCATTAGCTAGCCGCTATGCACTAGCACTCGGACATCGTGTCCCAAACCACAAATCTATTGATTCACAACCATGCTATAATTGAATAATTTTTTCAACATGATTTATACGCAAAAGAAAATTGCTTCGGGGAATACCATATCATAAATACATACATTTTAGCCGAAATAAATGAATTTCGGCGAAATGATATATGACAATTCAGCAGTGCTTATAAAGCTAGGAGTAGAGGAAGCGACAGCGCACCTACATGTAACCTACAGAAAACAATTGCATTTGGTGAAGACTGCAGAGCAAGCTTTGTTGAGATTTGGTTTCTACAGGAACTGATTTATTACTTACCTGTTGTCATTTCTGGGCATATTTGAAGTAATTTTTCAGATTAGGCGATAAATCAAGAACCTGAAAATGTCCACATTCCTGTAATGTGAAATAAGCCTACTGCTCTCCATGATTTCAATGTATCACCAAATATTTGAATGACTTGAGTGAAACATCGCTTTCAGCACTATTTAGGCTCAGGTTTACATTGTGATGCCGGCAATTTATGTCGGAAATCTTCACGTCGTTTTTGTGCTTAAGATCTCCGTAGAGAGTAAACCCGTGTTAAATGTCCATGTCATATGACCTCATCGAGGAACATAAATTTTATTGCAGCCGAAGAAAAATTAACTTATAAATGTGTGATATGGTTTTTCTAAATATAGGAAAAGTGTTCACAGAATTGCCAGTGCTATTCCCCATGTGCTGGAAAGTCCTAGTTTAGAAATCAGTAGGCCTGAAGATGATATATGTAGTTCCCAATTCAGCGTACCATTGGAGGTGATATCTAAGGAATCGGCCTAGGGGGAAAGATGCCTGTAGAACCAGTGTGAGCCAGGTATAAGTGTTTGGGAAGATTGGTTCAGAAACCAGTGCTATCCAGTCATTTCAAGAGCAATATTACACACGGATTGTCGAAATTCCCAAGAGGGAATATTAAAGAGAGGAACGCCCGATGTCACTGCGGACCTGAAAAGCTTCGCGGCTTTGTACAGAAGAAATGGGTCCACGACTTTGGTTACAGCATTGTTTATAAGACGTTTTGAAGACCTTCGAGTATTTATGGCCTGACAACAATCTATTGTTCATTTCCAGAAAACACATGAAGATGAAGCCTATAACTGGAATGTAGCGGTGTTCCGCAGAGTCTAGATCTCAGACAACCGAAACACTTGTTTGTAGGATAATAGTTATGGTAGAACACTGAAGTGTACGCCTCCACGGTTGTCGGCAAGCTGATGGTTATGGCAGAACACTAAAATTTACGTCCCTACTATTTTCGGTAGAATGATGGTTTTGGTGGAACATTGAAGTGTACGTCTCACTGAAGTGTTCGTCTCCACATTTTTCGGTAGGATGATGGTAATGGTAGAACACTGAAGTGTTCGTCTCCACATTTTTCGGTAGGATGATGGTAATGGTAGAACACTGAAGTGTTCGTCTCCACATTTGTCGGTAGGATGATGGTAATGGTGGAACATTGAAGTGTACGTCTCTACAATTGTGGGTAGGATGATGGTAATGGTAAAACACTGAAGTGTTCGTCTCCACATTTTTCGGTAGAATGATGGTTTTGGTGGAACGTTGAAGTATACGTCTCTACAATTGTGTGTAGGATGATGGTAATGGTAAAACACTGAAGTGTTCGTCTCCACATTTTTCGGTAGGATGATGGTAATGGTAGAACACTGAAGTGTTCGTCTCCACATTTTTCGGTAGGATGATGGTAATGGTAGAACACTGAAGTGTTTGTCTCCACATTTTCCGGTAGGATGATGGTAATGGTAGAACACTGAAGTGTTCGTCTCCACATTTTTCGGTAGGATGATGGTAATGGTAAAACACTGAAGTGTTCGTCTCCACATTTTTCGGTAGGATGATGGTAATGGTAGAACACTGAAGTGTTCGTCTCCACATTTGTCGGTAGGATGATGGTAATGGTGGAACATTGAAGTGTACGTCTCTACAATTGTGGGTAGGATGATGGTAATGGTAAAACACTGAAGTGTTCGTCTCCACATTTTTCGGTAGAATGATGGTTTTGGTGGAACGTTGAAGTATACGTCTCTACAATTGTGTGTAGGATGATGGTAATGGTAAAACACTGAAGTGTTCGTCTCCACATTTTTCGGTAGGATGATGGTAATGGTAGAACACTGAAGTGTTCGTCTCCACATTTTTCGGTAGGATGATGGTAATGGTAGAACACTGAAGTGTTTGTCTCCACATTTTCCGGTAGGATGATGGTAATGGTAGAACACTGAAGTGTTCGTCTCCACATTTTTCGGTAGGATGATGGTAATGGTAGAACACTGAAGTGTTCGTCTCCACATTTTTCGGTAGGATGATGGTAATGGTAGAACACTGAAGTGTTCGTCTCCACATTTGTCGGTAGGATGATGGTTATGGTAGAACACTGAATTGTACGTTCCTACAATTCTCGGTAGAATGATTGCTATGGTAGAACACTGAAGTGTACGTCTCCACAGTTGTCGTAGGGTGATTTATTTCTTTATTTGTTTATTTGATTCGTGTTTTACGCCGAATATTTCACTTATACGACGGCGGCCATCATTATGGTGTGTGGAAACCGGGCAGAGCCCGGTGAATACCCACGATCATCAGCAGGATGCTGGAAGACCTTCCCACATATGGCCGGAGAGTAAGCTAGCATGAATTGGACTTGAACTCACAGCGGCCGCATTGATGAGAGGCTCTTGGGTCATTACGCTGCGCTAACGCGCTAACCAACTGAGCCACGGAGCGCCCTCCCTCCCTCCCTCCCCTCCACCTCCACAGTATGATGATAGTTATGGTAGAACATTGACGTGTTCGTCCCTACAATTGTCGGTAGGCTGATGGTTATGGAAGAACATTGAAGTGTAAGCTCTACAATTGTCGGTAGGATGATGGTTATGGTAAAACACCGAAGTTTACGCCCTTATAGATGTCGGTAGGCTGATGGTTATGGTAGAACAGTGAAATGTACGTCCCTGCATTTGTCGGTAAGATGATGGTTATGGTAACTCACTGAAGTGTATGTCCGTACAATTGTGGGTAGGATGATTATTATGGTAGAACAATGAAGCGTACTTACCTGCAGTTGTCGGAAGTCTGATGGCTATGTTAGAACTGTGAAGTGTACGTCCCTACAGTTGTCGGTAGGCTGATGGTTATGATAAGGCACTGAGGCTTACGTCCCTACGATTGTCGGTAGGATGATGGCTATGGTAAAACACTGAAATTTACGTTCAAATAATTATCGGTAGGCTGACGGTTATGGTAGAGCACTGAAGTGTACGTCCGTACAGTTGTCGGTAGGATGATGGGTATGATTTATTTATTTGATTGATGTTTTACGCCGAATATTTCACTTATAACGACGGAGGACAGCATTATGGTGGGAGAAAACCGGGCAGAGCCAGGGGGAAGCCCACGACCATCTGCAGGTTGCTGGAAGACCTTCCAACTTACGGCCGGAGAGGAAGCCAGGATGAGATGGACTCACAGCGACCACATTGGTGAGAGGCTCCTGAGTTATTACGCTGCGCTAGCGCGCTAACCAACTGAACCATGGAGGCCGCTGACGATGGCTATGGTAGAACATTGAAGTGTACGTCCGTATAACTGTCGGTAGAATGATGGCTATAGTAGAACACTGAAGTGTAAGTCCAAGCAATTATGGGTAGGCTGATGGTTATGGTGGAATACTGAAGTGTACGTTCAAATAATTGTCGATAAAGGATGATGGTTATGTTAACACACTGAAGTGTACGTCCGTAAAATTGTCGGTAGGATGATGAATATTGTAGAACACTGAATTGTACGTCCATATAATTGTCGGTAGGATGATGGATATAGTAGAACACTGAAGTGTATGTCCCCATAATTGCCGGTAGGATGATGGCTATGGTAGAACTCTGAAGTCTATGTCCCCATAGTTGTCGGTAGGATGATGGCTATGGTAGAACACTGAAGTCTATGTTCCCATAATTGTCGGTAGGATGATGGCTATGGTAGAACACTGAAGTCTACGTCCCCATAATTGTCGGTAGGATGATGGCTATGGTAGAACACTGAAGTCTATGTCCCCATAATTGTCGGTAGGATGATGGCTATGGTAGAACACTGAAGTCTATGTTCCCATAATTGTCGGTAGGATGATGGCTATGGCAGAACACTGAAGTCTATGTTCCCATAATTGTCGGTAGGATGATGGCTATGGTAGAACACTGAAGTGTCCCTACAATTGTTGATAGGATGATGATTATATTCCTACACGTGGCATGGTGATAGCTAGCGTACACATAGAAGGGTACATTTACAGGCACAAAGACTTGTTGATAGGATGATGATTATGCTAGAACACTGAACTATGCGTTCCTACAAGTGGCATGGTGATCGCCACCAAAAAATTGTTCTTGTACGTAAAAACTCAGTTTTTGTGTTGGGATAGCTATGCCTTTTTAGATAAACGAACGGTGTCACAATAGTATGCATTGTAAGAATCAATGTGATTGTGCGCTTAACTGAGGACATCCTTGATCACTTAAAGGAGACAAACATTATAAAAACAATATGAAGAGAAGATAAATTAATTCGTGCTTATTTATTCGTAGTGTCCTTGCACATGACAAGCTACTGGATACATATGAGAGAAATGTTTCACAGATAAGGCATTTACTCAATTTGGAGAGAAGGAGCGGCGGCAGGTTGTCACTAGTCTTAACACATCCACTCAGAATTGCTAGATAAGGCAGCCTTTACCGCTAAATAATGAATTATTCAATCTTGATTTGTTAGTTATTTCAGCGTTGGTTATATCGCGCCAGAACTGGCTGTGTTCAACATGCAACAAGTACAGAGGCGAAAAAATGGCATGTTTTGTTAAAGATATCCTTTATCATTCCAGTCGTCTCTAAGCTGCCAGTAATTTAACACAACGCAACTTCTCGCCCAATGCCTCATTAAATATTAACGGAGACAGCATACTGAATGTTTGTATGAATCTATGATCAGTCAGAAAATATTCGCTTTATGCACTTGTTCCACACTCGTCACTTAACCTTGGCACAACGAATTGTTCAACTAAACGCTGCTGTGCAGTAGGTAGCAGTATATTACTTACAGCAAGTCAATAGGTCATACCGAAGTATGTTATTGGAGAGGCCAAGGAGTCTGAAAACGGACGATGAGCGTCCTTATAGGAAAACCGGAAACTCACGGCTACGGTTTTAACTAATATGTTCGACTTTATACAAGTATCAGGCAATGTTTGACGGTTTTGTCATTGGCCTACATACCTGAGTAAATGTTTACCGTGCTGGTCACACATTGTTAAAATGGTGCATAGACACCAACCTAACATCTATCTGTAATGCATCCGATTGTAGATCCTCAGCTCTGTGGAGCACCATTTCGTTCAGTGCTTCGAAACAGATGCAGTAAACATAATGAGTTTTATTCTCAGAGGGAATTTAAAAACAACTCAGTCATCGGAGATTTTCCAATGATCCACGTCTATTAGAGGCCCTCGTAAAAAAGCAGCTGCCATTTCCTGAGCCTCAGCTTTGACTTCAACTAAGCCGTCATAAGTCTCTGTCCACAGAGCAGACGATTCATTGGTTGTCGTGCTAACGTCATCCCCCATTCTCTCGCGAGAGTTGCTGAGTGTCGCAGCGTCCCGTGTCATTGTCTTCTGTCGACATGGTGACGTATGAAGAGTTTATATTTAGTTGTAACATTTACCTGTTGATCACCAAACACTACGACTCTGGAGGTTTCTAACTTTAACTTCCTCTTGTGCGAGTTGACCGCCGGCAGCATCTCACTCAGACTGGGCATGTGTCTTCCCATACTATATATTCCCGGCACTAGCTATCACTTACCTCTAGGCTCACCACGAAACACCTGCCTCAAACTTCAACAAGGTCCTGAAAAACACTTAGACTTCAGAATTCTAAAGTGAAATCAATCATTGTGAGCGCAGAGTGAGGCAGGTATAATGGGTTCCCCACCGTCGTCAGTTGGTATCCACAGCTGAGCGTGCCCTCAATGCTTAATAACAAGCATATCACCATTACTGGCTCTATTCTATTGTACACACAATTTTACATTTCATTATATGACAATTTGCGAGTGGGCAAAAGATGTAATATGATTGGCTAAGTACATATCTTTGAGTTTTCTCAAACATTGAGAATATGACACCTTATCAGAGAGCCGTTTAATAGTAATTCAAAATGTGACCAGCTTTCATGCAGTAATTAATGAATGCTGGACTTATAGAATCATAACGATGGTGAAGAAACGGTCAGGGGCCCATTTACATGAACATATATTTTAATGTTGTTTTTATGGTAAGTGGCATTTTTCTTTCTGCTACTTTTGGGCGTGCAGAACTGTGGTAGGGTTCAAATACATGATTGTTATGATAAATAGTTTTTACGATAAAGAGTCATATATTCCCGATTCGTTGGAGAGCGGTTCCTCCAGAAGGCGAGGTGTAAACATATGGATACAAATATCATAAGTCTAATCATTTACGTTCACACACGAGGACACTTCTGGTTCGATGTTTCCGTTGGAATTCGACGTGAGCATATGATGAAGCACCCCCCCACCACCTCCTCCCGCACCGGGCTCTGTCAGGTTTCCTCCCATTGTTATGCTCACCGCCGTCGTATAAGTGAAACATTCTAGGTTATAGAGTGAAACACCAATCACCAAGTGAATAAATAATAAAACAATTTTTAGTAAGTTATGCTTTTCTTTCACACATCATTCAGAATTTTTTCTCGAGTTTACCAACCAAAAGAGCAGCAATAATATCAGATTTTTTCCCTACATATTATTATCTGCACTCCGTTGTACACACTCGGGAGTGCGTGTTGAGGATATACGTCACAGAGACTTTACCACATTATTATCTGTACTCCGTTGTACACACTCGGGAGTGCGTATCGAGGATATACGTCACAGAGAATGTACCACATTATTATCTTTGCTCCGTTGTACACATTCGGGAGTGCATGTAGAGAATATACGTCGTAGATGGGTTTCAATAGAAATCTCTCATGTGCCGCCTTTCAATGTAAAATGCCAGATCTTTGAATCGTATGTGGAATTAAACCACATTTGTGTCCAGCTATAAATCAGGGCCCCGATGACACTGAAAGCTCATCTTAGTTAGCAAATTTAATGCTATAAATGTAGGCGTATGATTCTTGAGGCCTATCTTTCTCAACCTCAATTGTTGTTCATCCGATTTCTGCCTTCGCGTGGTTGACGAGATCTAACAAATGCTATCCATATGAGACCTGTAATTGTTCTGTACGAGGTTCTTTGCTTACGAATATGACTGTATAAAAAGAGATAAATTACAATGTAAATGCAGAAGACTATTCCATTCGTCCCGAGGGCGGTACGATAGAAAACCATTGTCAATATCCCAATGTGAAAAGCGCAAAGAAAGCTTGTATATCTAGACATTGTATGGTATTGTTCCAAGGAGGTGATGTATTTCCTTCCACGCCTCGGCCATAGAAAGGTTACTTAAAACCAATAACTTATCATTATAGCGCTTGGTCAATGACAAGTGTGTCTCTCTTTCCTGTAACCTGCCTGATTTTATTTCCAGGTTTATGTGTGCTTATTTGGAAATTGATGTTAACACTTGTTTGAGAATTGCACTATCGATTTAGACTGCCTGTGCTTGGTTTACGGGTGGCGCACGACTGTTGAAGTTCATTGTTACAAGTGTGCATTTCAGAAGGTGACTGGTATACTGCACACTTGGAGACGCGTATCGCCTTGTGCTGAATCTACCAATTACAATGAATAGAGTATTGCACTTTCTAGCCGAGCCTCTGATGTGCTGTGAAGACTGATTTATTTTCAGTGTCCACGCTTCCAGCTCTACAGATATTACCATCTCGCCCCAGCTTTCATGCGATCCGTCGGCCAGGCCTCCCAGACTTAGCCGTGCCCGTGAAGAGAATAAGTAATACAAGGATACTGGCCGGACATCGTTCTGGGTTCCACAAGCTTGCGGCTGATGGCATATCAACCAACACAGCCTTAAAACAGCTTCTCAACAAGCTGGGGGTAAGTTCGCTTTTTGATGACGCCTATCATGCATTGTCTTTATACACCTCTCTTGTAGCTTGTATGTGTTAACAATTAGTTAAGGCATCCCTTTCGCGAAACACTCGCTATCGGCATAGCCATACAAGAAAGCGTCGTCGCCTCTTCATATAGCTCAGCTATAACATAACAGTTGATTTACAACCACTTTTATTCCCGCTGCTTTATTTTAAACAAAGCGATAGTTAACAAGACTGGTTTGTGAATATCTAACTTAAGCTTAGGAGGCTTCATTTCTTTGACATACAAGTGATTATGTGATTAGCTATTGTGCATACTCATTGAGTATATACATGTCTATTCTGTATAGCTACGGTCAATGGAGTGAACTAATATTGAGCTGAAGTCACTCCTGCTCTCCGACTCTACAACCAGAAGAAAAGAATATCTCACAGCAAGAGTACTAAATTCCACAATATGGACGTTACACGGTTCGCACACAATACAATTGGCAGTGGAATGCTGCAAAACCCACCATCAGAGATAAACGGCAAAAAAAGCATATTCATTTGTCTTTCCTTGATGCTGACTGTGTATTACGGTTGAGTGGACACAATCTGCTGGCTGGGTGCCCGCTGGTTTCATCCCCTGCACAAAGATGGATAACCAACCTCCAAGAAGGTGGCAAGGCAATTCTCCAAATAGGCGAAAATTTGGAAATATCAGTCAAGCGCGAATTTAGATAATACCCTGGTCCAAAACAGTTTGTCTTCGTCGAAAAAGACCAGTCTTACGTAAAAGTCTTAAAGGAAATCAAGAACCACACAAAAAATCCTAGAAAGCATGTATTTGCTTGCTGGATGTTGAGTCCTATTGTTTGCTTGCAGCTGCTGGCCTAAACATCTGTATGAGCGAGGATCGCCTTTTACGGTATCTGTCTGCTACAGTGGGCGCAGTTAAGGCAACACTTCATATTGGTAATCTGTCATTCTATATAAACTTCTGTGTTGATCAAGAGAAATACAATCTCCTCAAAGTTGCGCTGACAAGGGAAGTAACCACATTACCGAGATGAATGAGATACTGTTTAGGTTTATTATTTAATATTTCAAATCGACATGTCCGCCACATAAAGCTTGTCGGCCTATTGGATACTGTGTGGATATATAGATGAACCTCACAAGCCTAATCATGCTTCCATTTACAACTGCATGTATCTGCCTTACCGATTGGCCATGAATGCTGAAATGCTACTGATGCTTACCAATCTGTTTAAATAGGCCCGTGACCGATTTATAACGCTGAAATGTTACGACTTGGCTGAACCGTACTTTATCAAGAGGCTGTAAAGGCAAAAATTCATGTCACTATATGCTAAATCGTATTAAGTCGCCATGAATGCTACACGCGCATGTAACTTTATTCGACACTCTCTGCTATACGCTTTGATGATAAATCGGGCATGTTTATTGTTAAATTCGCTAAAAATTTGGGTTGCAGTGAATTTTTGCAGACAAAAATCTATCTTTTTACATCTGTAAATATATAGCCCATTGTCTATTAACGTAAGTTATATCTTGTAAAGGTAACATATGTCCTTATATTTTTTCTAAGGCAAAATGCTGTAAAGGCCAGAACAACCATTAAATATTCACAAACATGATGAAAGGTTACAGCTAAAATGAGCGTACGTAAATTTATTTTGTGTCATTACTAGAATTAGTACAGTAATGTTTAGACATCTACCCCATTTGTCTTTGTAAAATATTTAACGTACTTTTATCTATGGTAAAATACTGCAAAAATGAACAGATATCTTCACAGTGTAATCAGTGAGAATGTCATTATTGTCTGCCTTATCTGAGATGATATTTAACCCGCACCATCACTTTACTTTTACTTAGAAATAGCTGACGTGACAGAACTAAGCCTGGAATCCGGCTGGTAAATGGTAAGGCAGAATTGAATTAAGGCATCACTGTAGTTAAAGCCGCAATTACATTGATGCTTCAGACTGAAGCCTTCAGTTGTCACTTATCAGCTTTTTAATGAAGCTCTAACCGATTCCACGGAAAACAAGCCCCGGATACATCAGACGGGGGCCTATATTAAGCCAAATGGATGATGTCTTGACGAAAGAGCATTGCTGGATCCGATTAGATCTGGGCCGCAACCGTTGTGTACCAAGCGTTCAGAGACCATCCAGCACAGATGTCACATCATCATCTGTACTAACAAACGTTGTGAGACCATCCAACAAGGACTCGCGTAGTCATTTGTAGTAACAAACGTTATGAGACCATCCAAGATGAACTAGGACTGTCTTCTGTAGTAACAAACGTTATAAGGTCATCCGGCATGAACTAGGGTTGTCCTCTGTAGTACCAAACGTTATGCGACCATCCAACATGGACTAGGGCTGTCGTCTGCAGTAACAAACGTTGTGAGACCATCCAACACGGACTCATTAACAAACGTCAGGGGACCATCCAACATGGATATCAGATTCTATGATCACAGATATCTGTGTAATGCCCATTATGTAGGATCACTGATGATGGTGTAATGGCCATAATGTAGGATCATTGACGTTGGTGTAATTACCATAATGTAGGATCACTGATGATGGTGTAATGGCCCTAATGTAGGATCATTAATGATCGCGTAATGCCCATAATGTAGGATCGATGATGATGTTCTAATGGCGATAATGTAGGATCATTGACATTGCTGTAATGGCCATAATATAGGATCATTGACGGTGGTGTAATGGCCATATTGTAGGATCACTGATAATGGTGTAATGGTCAGAATCTAGGATCACAGCTACAGGCTAGATTAGGATCATGGATAAGATGTAACGCCATAATGATCAACCACAGGTTTAATTTATTTATTTATTTATTTCATTGGTGTTTTACGCCGTACTCAAGAACATTTCACTTATACGGCGGAGGCGGTATAGGTTTAATGGTCAGAGTCTATGAGCATAGGCTTTTGGTGTCGATTTACTGATCAAAATTCTGGTTAAGACGTATAGGTTTAGTGGTCAGAATATAAGACAATAGGACTTGGTTTTATGGTCCAAAATCTAAACCAGTGGTATCTGGTTAATGGCAAAGGTCTAATTTAAGAATTCCGCATCGGTTTATGGTCCAAAATTTAGGCCCGCAAGTTTACCGATAAATTTTTATTTTTATTTTTTGAATTCTAGGACAACATGTCCATGTTTAATTTAGCTAGCTAGCTACTTTTTAGTCAAAGTTTAGGACCACAGCTAGCTATTTTTAGTCAAAATGTAGGACCACAGCTAGCTACTTTTTAGTCAAAATGTAGGACTACAGCTAGCTACTTTTTAGTCAAAATGTAGGACCACAGCTAGCTAATTTTTAGTCAAAATCTGGGACCACAACTAGCTACTTGTTAGTCAAAGTCTCGGACTACATATAGGCCCCTATCTTTTTTGGCAGAAAATCTACGATGCCAAGTATTATTTTAATTGTCAGAATACCTTAGCACCTGCACTAGTTTATTACTGACAGGTTTCTCTCTAACAGTCCATGGGATGACCAGACAACGAACAAACTGCATGATATTCGTCAGTTTGTTGGTCCAGAACCCTCCCTTTCACGGCATCGTCTCCGCTCTTGCATTTTGAGGAGGTATCATATCGGTCACACACGTGCTACGCATGGGTATTTATTGAAAGGAGAAGATGCTCCTCATTGTTTTGCTTGTGATCAACGGTTCACAGTCTAGCACATATTGCTTGACTGTGGCGACTTTGCTCCTGCACGAGATTCCTTTTATCACGTGAGCTCTCTTGCAGAACTTTTCAATTCTGTAGAAAGTGATACTATTTTTGATTTTCTCTCAACCATTGGTATGGCAGGAAAACTGTGATTTTAAAACTACCGTCTGTGTTTGTTATGTGACTTCCGATGTCCTTTTTTGACTGACTAGTAAATGACTTATCCGTAGTAGATCGACTACGTGACGTTTTATTGTCGCGGTAAAACTGAAATATTGTTGAAAGCGACGTTAAAACTTTCATTCACTCACTCACTCCTGTCTAACAGTCCAGAATGTAGGAGAACAGGTATCTGTGACTCGTTGGAGGACTATCATTATTCAAGGAGCCACAGGTTTCTGTGTGATATGATCTACAATGATATGTATTTGTTTATTATTCACAACCCAGACACACTGGTATACATTTATTGGTCAGAATCTTGGAATAAAACTATTTCTCTATTAGTCATATGAAATCAGACACTGACTACACGTGTATCTCTGATTTATACACCCTTCCTAATGCATTATTAACGCACTGGCATTAAGGCGGGCTTATTTGTTATTGTGACCCCTGATTAGTGTGGCCAAATTTAGCCTATCAACATACGTCTGGATGTCACTACATTAAGCTGGTCGTCGGTGTATTCTGTACTGTAATCAGCCTTTGTCCTCCATCGCTCTTTCTAGCGTCCTCACACGGACGCTTTAAGCACGTGGTGTGCTATTACTTCGGAGTAACACGAACATGAGGCAACGAGGCTCTGACCGTGTGATTGATTGTAGATCTCAGGCTGAAGGACCTGACTGGCGGAAGAGTCGGCCTAGTCACAACCCATTGGCCAGGCGGGGAAACTACTTCCCCTCCCTCATCATGTAAGCTTCCCCCTCCCTCTTCCATCCTCTGCTGAGATCGCCAGCTTTCTATCCTCTCTTACTTTGATAAGAAAAATATGTCAGAACTATTCACGGCTCTACACATGCCACAGTGCCCTTAAATGACCAACATTCTTACCCCAATATCTGGTTCACTTGTAGATTAAACAATCGAATTGTATCGTAGTAAATTTTCAACACAAGTTCGGCCTTAGTGGAACAATGATTTACGAATTGTTCGTTCTAAGAAAAAAGCGGATTGAGACATGGTAATCGGTTCTGAGCGAATTCTGTGACTGCGGGCGAACAAGGAAGATTGCTTTCCTGAATACACCCAGAATAATTCTTTACTTTTTTTGGACTGATGTCTGATGACTTTTGCGTTTTTCCAATTTTCCCACATTGCCGGGTATAAGCTATTTGTTAAGTTGTGCTGACAGCTCTATTACCTGGCAGGCATGATGCCAGATCGCGCGCTGACCAGGCTTTTGTACAGCTCTGTATTTGACCGATCTTTTGTATCCGCTTTATGTGAGGTGGGGGAATCAGAGAAAATACTGGTACAGGGCAATGAACCCAGCAATGTACTCACCAGCCACACGGTATGATGTTACATACATACCTGGAGTTACCGTAACTTGGCGATTGTAATTTTGAACGTAAGTGACGAGTTGAGCAATCAATGCCCTAGTTGTCAGACCGTAATTTCCGATTTTTAATGTTTGGAGGCTAGGTGTGATAAAGACCACAGAGTCAAACCATCTTGTGAGTGATCTTGTGAGTAAGGGTGATAAAACACACAGTAATCATGAGTCTGTGTGTGATAAACAACACACATCCAACCCATCAGTCAAACCATGTCACCGCGATCTTGGAGGTGGGTGTGACAATCAAGCACTCTGCCAAACCATCAGTCACCGTGATCTTGGGGTGGGTGTAATGATCAGCACACAGCTAAACCATCAGTCACCGTGATATCGGAGGTTGATGTAATGATCAAACACACAACCAAACCATCAGTCACCGCGATGTAGAGAGTGAATGTGATGATCAGCACACAGTGAAACCATCGGCCACCGTGATCTTGGGGTGAGTGTGATGATCAGCACAAAAACCAAACCATCAATCAGCGTGATCTTGTGAGTGAATGTGATGATCAGCAGAAAGCCAAACCATCGGTCACCGTGATCCTGTGAGTAAATGTGATGAAACACGCAGTGAATCCACCAGTCACCGTGATCTTGTGAGTAAGTGTGACCATCAGCAAAAAGCCAAACCACCAGTCACCGTGATCTGGTGAGTTAGTGTGATCATCAGCACATAACCAAACCCCCAGTCACCGTGATTTTGTGAGTAAATGTGATAATCAGCACAAAGGCAAACCAGCAGTCACCGTGATCTTGTGAGTAAATGTGATAATCAGCACAAAGCCAAACCACCACTCACCATCATCTTGGGGGTGGGTGTGATGATCAGCACAAAAACCAAACCATCAGTCACCGTGATCTTGTAAGTGAATGTGATGATCAGCACAAAGCGAAACCACCAGTCACCGTGATCTTGGGGTGAGTGTGATGATCAGCACAAAGCCAAACCACCACTCACCGTCATCTTGGGGGTGGGTGTGATGAACAGCACAAAACCAAACCAACAGTCACCGTGATCTTGTGAGTAAGTGTGATGATCCGCACAGAGCCAAACCATCAGCCACCGTGATCTTATAAATAAGTGTGATGATCAAACACACAGCCAAACCATCAGTCACCGTGATATTGGATTTGGGTGTGATGATCAGCACAAAGCCAAACCAGCAGTCACCGTGATCTTGTGAGAAAGTGTGATGATCAGCACAGAGCCAAACCACCAGTCACCGTGATCTTGTGAGGAAGTGTGATGATCAACACAAAGCCAAACCATCAGCCACCGTGATCTGGTGAGTTAGTGTGATCATCAGCACATAACCAAACCCCCAGTCACCGTGATCTTGTGAGTAAGTGTGATGATCCGCACAGAGCCAAACCATCAGTCACCGTGATCTTGTGAATGAATGTAATGATCAGCACAAAGCCAAACCACCAGCCACCGTGATCTTGTGAGTAAGTGTGATGATCCGCACAAAGCCAACCCATCAGTCACCGTGATCTTGGGAGTGGGTGTGATGATTAGCACAAAGCCAAACCAGCAGTCACCGTGATCTTGTGAGAAAGTGTGATGATCAGCACAGAGCCAAACCACCAGTCACCGTGATCTTGTGAGGAAGTGTGATGATCAGCACAAAGCCAAACCATCAATCACCGTGATCTGGTGAGTTAGTGTGATCATCAGCACATAACCAAACCCCCAGTCACCGTGATCTTGTGAGTAAGTGTGATAATCCGCACAGAGCCAAGCCATCAGTCACCGTGATCTTGTGAATGAATGTAATGATCAGCACACAGCCAAACCACCAGCCACCGTGATCTTGTGAGTAAGTTTGATCATCAGCACACAGCCAAACCATCAGTCACCGTGATATTGGGGGTGGGTGTGATGATTAGCACAAAGTCAAACCAGCAGTCACCGTGATCTTGTGAGTAAGTTTGATCATCAGCACACAGCCAAACCATCAGTCACCGTGACTTTGTTAGTAAGTGTAATCATCAGCACACAGCCAAACCATCAGTCACCGTGACTTTGTGAGTAAGTGTAATCATCAGGACACAGCCAAACCACCAGTCACCGTGATCTTGTGAGTAAGTGTGATCATCAGCACAAAGCCAAACCATCAGTCACCGTGATCTTGGGGGTGGGTGTGATGATTAGCACAAAGCCAAACCAGCAGTCACCGTGATCTTGTGAGTAAGTGTGATCATCAGCAAAAACCCAAACCACGCAGTCACCGTGATCTTAGGGGTGGGTGTGATGATAAGCACAAAGCCAAACCATCAGTCAACGTGATCCTTGTGATAAACAACACAAAGCCAAACCATTAGTCACCTTGATCTTGAGGGTGGATGTGATGATTAAGCACACAGCCAAACCATCAGTCACCGTGATCTTGGGGTGAGTGCAATGACCATTACACATTGAAACCATCGGTCACCGTGATCATGGGGGTGGGTGGGATGATAAAGCACACAGTGAAACCATCACTGATCCTTGTGATAAACAGCACGCAGTTAAACCATCAATGACGGTGATCTTGGGGTGAGTGCGATGTGATCGATTTGATTACACAGCCAAACACCTGTCAGCGTGATCCTGGTGGTAAACAGCACACAGCCAAACCAGCAGTCAACGTAATCTTGTTAGTGAGTGTGGTAAACAGCACACAGCCAAACCATCAATCAGCGTGATCCTTGTGGTAAACAGCACACAGCCAAACCAACAGTCAACGTAATCTTGTTAGTGAGTGTGGTGAACAGCACACAGCCAAACCATCAATCAGCGGGATACTTGTGATAAACAGCACGCAGTCAAATCATCTGTCACCGTGATCTTGAGGGTGGATGTGATGATCCGCACACAGTCAAACCACCAGTCACCATGACCCTTGTGGTAAACAGCACACAGCCAAACCACCAGTCACCATAATCTTATTAGTGAGTGTGGTAAACAGCACGCAGCCAAACCATCAATCATCGGGATCCTTGTGATAAACAGCACGCAGTCAAGTCGTAAGTCACCGTGATCTTGGGGGTGGATGTGATGATCCGCACACAGCCAAACCACCAGTCACCATGATCCTTGTGGTAAACAGCACACAGCCAAACCACCAGTCACCATAATCTTGTTAGTGAGTGTGGTAAACAGCATACAGCTAAACCATCAATTAGCGTTTTCCTTGTGATAAACAGCACGCAGACAAACCACCAGTCACCATGATCTTGTTAGTGAGTGTGGTAAACAGCATACAGCTAAACCATCAATTAGCGTGATCCTTGTGATAAACAGCACGCAGCCAAACCACCAGTCACCATGATCTTGTTAGTGAGTGTGGTAAACAGCATACAGCTAAACCATCAATTAGCGTGATCCTTGTGGTAAACAGCACACAGCCAAACCACCAGTCACCATGATCTTGTTAGTGAGTGTGGTAAACAGCATACAGCTAAACCATCAATTAGCGTGTTCCTTGTGATAAACAGCACGCAGTCAAGTCAAATCAAAATTAAACCTCTAAATAAACACGAGCGGCCACGGTTACACATACACTTATTGTTTTTATTCATCGGAGTGGAGCGGAATTCCTTTTGAAAAGAACCTAATGGCTGGTTTAGCTACATCATGTGCATGGCCAGGATACTGCATTATCTGACGAAAACCCAGAGGAATTATGCACCACAGGTAACATAGGATAAACAATAACTTGCCAGACTAGGGTCCTGCTCGTCGGCAGACAAACTGTAAGGGATGTCAAAAATGATATTATTTTATAGTCATTAGGAAGTCTGCGTCTGTCAAAGCAAAAATTGTTTTAATTACCTTCATTTTTTGGGTTACGTGAAACAACTGTCTGGCAATAGCTTTGGCTCTAGCCGCAGTGGGAAAAACTTTGTTCAAGCTGGAGAAACTCTGGTCATTATGAGAAATCTCTAGCCAATACTAAGGTCGAAGGTGGGAAGGTCTTGCACCAGCCTGCGGATGGTCGTGGGTTTCCTCGGTCTTTGCACGCCTTCCTCCCACCATAAGGCTGGCCGTCATCGTATATAAGCGAAAAATTCATGAGCACCGCCTGAAACACTAATGAAATAAACAAATAAATAAATGAAGAAGCGCTATACGAAATGGCTAACTCAAGATACAGTTGGGGAAACTCGATCAACACACTATATGGGGTTCTTCCCACAACTGTGGTGCTTCATTAACGACGGTGGGGATACGGAGTGCGCATTGAGTTCTGAAAACTCTGATACTGATCTTGGGTGAAGATTTGGTGACGACCAGTCATTGTTTGTGGCGTAAGGTCTGTTGACCAAAGCTCTTTGTCTTTGATGCGTCGCGTGGGCCTTGGGAGATAAACCTTCATCATCCGCATATTGGCGGTGGAATAGCCCAGCTAAAACTCACGGTAATTGATCTTTTCATCCTGATTGGGGCAATGATCGCTCCACGGAGTTACTTATGTGCGTGTTGGCCCGCTCAATTAGCTCTATTGACACCTTCGTGAATAAGGATGTATGTGGTTTCTGAATAGGAAGCAGAATAATGATAGTGACTTGTGACTGGTTCGAGTTGATCTACTATAGGTGTTAAGGGCGTTAAGTTTGACACAGTGTCTAAGGTCAGCTTGGATGCTGCACAATAGGTAATCAGGTGTCTCTGCCTTATCCCAGCCCCTGAGCCTCGGCCCGAGGGCGCTTCCATTGGTCATCACAATCACCACAACAGTCCTTGGTGTGTGTCTAATCCCAGCCCAGTTGTAGTGCGAATAAAATGAGGCTGTGAAACGAGTTAGGGACATGTCTTTATTATTCGATATTGCCTTCTTCCTATGAAGTGAATGTAATAGGTTTACCGGGAGGAACGAATGAGCAGGGCAACCCAGGGCTACGCCATTTTCCATCAATAACGTCTCACTCATATGCTTTTGAATTATCAATATTTTTCTTAAAATTGTGCCGAAAATTAATGGCACACGAGATTGTTTATTCTGTTTTTTTTGTTTTCTTTTACCGTATCCTCGCATGAAGTATTAATAAAATCTTGTTGATAAGTCCGTCCATTTTCCATTTCATCAGCTTTGTGTTTGATTCTGGGCGCTGTTTTTGACAGTGGCCATGTCATGTTGTTTGTTGTTTGTTGTATGTGATGGTGAGAGGTGTCAGTGACATCAGGCTGCAACTGTCACTAGGAAACATGGTTATAGGATTAAGCTTCAAAATAATAAATGATGTTTGGACTTATAGCGCCATATCAGCAGCACTACAGCCATTCTGTGGTGAAAATTTAACAGTACAATAATTATGTGTTCCATTTCAAAATGGATTTCTGGGCACTTCAGAGTAGCTGTATGCTGGATGATACATTAGAAAGCGGGTTGAGCGAGAGTTGTAATCGTTCTCCTCTTCGCTTGGATGCGCCTGATGCGTCAAGAATTGCACAGCAAACACATGTGTTCTAATACTTGGTTTAAACACAGCTTTTCCGGTGCAATTACTGTGTGTGGATCAGCATTCATGTTCTATTACCGCAGTGGTGTGCAATTTGCAATCAAATGGGACAAAGTGTCAAAATAGATGTTATTCGCAGTTAGAAGAAAAGCGTTATGCAATGGCTTTGTAATTACTCCAAATCTTTACACAGCAGCAAATTACGGCTGCTTCCTTATTGAGGCTTGATCATAAATTCAGAGGTTATCGACTGGTCGGGTTACGGTGTATGCTTTGTAGCCCTGGTATAGAGCCGAGGCGGCGGGGCATTGGCATGACAGACACGCGCAGGTCCGGTCATCTCTTCGTGTAATAACATTTGGTAACGAGAATTAAGCTGTTTCTGTTCTCGTGAAGCAAACTAATTGAGGCGATTGATGAATTAAAAGCAACACCCAGTCCCTGTAATACAATTAACATCAACCCAATCTCGTGATGAAAAGAAAATAGTTCTGTCTTGTTAAGAGCTTTGCAAAAAACAACCCTAAAGTAGCACGGACATTTATAAATCCGCAAATTGAGTTACACATGCATTACGACTTCACAAAGTTTAACCATCAGAATTGGATTTTTATGGCTCGTCGAGCACATTATGTTTGCTGGCGACTGAGGGAGTTTTCCGCACACTTTGCTTGTTGGTACAACGCTGTGGTATTTGTCACGGCTTGATGTAGCTCATCATCGCTCGGTTTTTACTTCTCTGAGCTTGTAATTACACTCATCATGATGGTTAATGTCACGCCTGAGAGACGGGTAAATACGACGTGGCGGCTGTAGGACGGTGCTGCAATACAGACTGGACGGTTGCCATCTTCCCGGAGCTCATTACTAACTTGGTCTGGATTGAGCCCCCGCCAGATTACCCCGAGGAACACCAGGCCCAGAGGCCGACTTACCGTCTGATTTCACCCTAAACAACCACTGTACTCTAGTAAGTGGACAAATAAGTGGTTAACATTAAGCCTCGTTGTGGCATCATTGCGCGTGGACTCTTTTCCTAGCCTACTACCTAAAGACACCTACCATGTCAGCCAATTCACACTGCCTGCTTATGATCAAACATACAATTGTCGGTGAGGATTTGTTTAAAGCGACTTAACTACACCTTACTCTTTGTGACAGACAGTTTACACTCACATCATTACGGATGAATATGTAAGTGTAGCATAGCCTGGTGACTGAGTAGGTGAGTGTAGCTTAGTGTGACGGCTGAATATGTAAGTGTAGCTTAGCCTAGTGACTGAGTAGGTGAGTGTAGCTTAGTGTGACGACTGAATATGTAAGTGTAGCATAGCCTGGTGACTGAGTAGGTGAGTGTAGCTTAGTGTGACGGCTGAATATGTAAGTGTGTAGCTTAGCCTAGTGACTGAGTAGGTGAGTGTAGCTTAGTGTGACGACTGAATATGTAAGTGTAGCATAGCCTGGTGACTGAGTAGGTGAGTGTAGCTTAGTGTGACGGCTGAATATGTAAGTGTAGCATAGCCTGGTGACTGAGTAGGTGAGTGTAGCTTAGTGTGACGACAGAATATGTAAGTGTAGCATAGCCTAGTGACTGAGTAGGTGAGTGTAGCTTAGTGTGACGACTGAATATGTAAGTGTAGCATAGCCTAGTGACTGAGTAGGTGAGTGTTCCTTAGTGTGACGACTGAATATGTAAGTGTGTAGCTTAGCCTAGTGACTGAGCAGGTGCGTAGCTTAGTGTGACGGCTGAATATGTAAGTGTGTAGCTTAGCCTAGTGACTGAGCAGGTGCGTAGCTTAGTCTGACGGCTGAATATGTAAGTGTGTAGCTTAGCCTGGTGACTGAGTAGGTGAGTGTAGCTTAGTCTGACGGCTGAATATGTAAGTGGAGCGTAGTCTGGTGATTGAGTAGGTGATTGTAGCTTAGTCTGAAGACTGAATATGTAAGTGTGTAGCTGAGCCTAGTGACTGAGTAAGTGAGTGTAGCTTAGTATGACGGCTGAATATGTAAGTGTGTAGCTTAGCCTGGTGACTGAGTAGGTGAGTGTAGCTTAGTGTGACAGCTGAATATGTAAGTGTGTAGCTGAGCCTAGTGACTGAGTAGGTGAGTGTAGCTTAGTGTGACAGCTGAATATGTAAGTGTGTAGCTGAGCCTAGTGACTGAGTAAGTGACTGTAGCTTAGTGTGACGACTGAATATGTAAGTGTGTAGCTTAGCCTGGTGACTGAGTAGGTGAGTGTAGCTTAGTCTGACGGCTGAATGTGTAAGTGTAGCGTAGTCTGGTGACTGAGTAGGTGAGTGTAGCTTAGTGTGACGGCTGAATATGTAGCTTAGTCTGATTGGTGAATATGTGAGTGTAAATTTTCCGAATAACTAAGAGTGTAAGTTAAGAGTAGTCAAACAAGTAAAGGTTAGCTTAACGACTGAGTAGCCTATGTAAGTAAACATAGGCCTGACGACTGATAATGCATATGGTAGATGTACATATATAGTTTATAAGGGAGACTTGTGCCGGACAGACGCACTGTTGTTATATACAATGGCTAAACGTTAGACTTACGTCGAAGAGTTGTTCGATCCGAAGCTGGTACAGTCTTCACTCCATGTTTCATATGGTATTGATCTCTTCTGGCGCTGCCCTGACGCCATAAAGAATTACATTTCTCCTCCTTTAAACCAGTAGGTATTAGTGCGAAAAATTGGCTATACATAACATATAGTAGTAAATAAATCTGAAGAAATACAGAATAAAATGCTTGACAGAACTTTAAGGGTGGTATATCAGATATTTGTGACTATTACGGTCGTATGAGGCCATTTCACGAGGCACGCCTTCAATACATGTAGCACTGTCTGCTGGTAACGGGGCTATCCGTGGAAAAGCACAACCAGCTGGAAATATAAGCGTACACTGAAAATAGTCTTACATATTAGTCATCGTGTGTCGAACTGTCATGATGTAAAGGTACCACCATTGGAACGAGAGTGTACACGCTACGCGCTCCTCTTTCTATCACCAGCCAGGCCCAACGCGCCCTCTTCCCATCAAATTACAGACCCAATGCCCCCTTTCTCATCAGTAGACACGTACTTCGCGTCCTCTTCCCATCAGTAGACTCAACGCCTTCTCTTTCCACCATGTTGTACCTTTATGCTTACACCATTCACATACCTAGGCACAACTGGGCGTTAGTAAAAGGACTACGTTATCACTACCCATGATTTTAAGCTATTAGATTTTACACCCACGTGTGATTTCCAGTTGCCAATGTGATTTCAAGAATCATTTCTGTTTAAAACAACGCGAACAAAATAATCCGTCTAAATATCCGTCTTGCATTCTGTTAGCTTTATTAATGACTTTTTGTGATATTTCAGTTTAATCTGTCTTATAATATACGGCTTGACCTTTGGTTGACAAGCAGTTTCTTCACAATTCTCTTTCGCCTCAGTTAGTCAGCATGGTGTGCTTTATGTCGGTATGGCGGAATCCAGATAAATCAAACTTTTGTGGCAATGTTCACGTCTGACCTCTAATTGCATCAAATTGAAACCGTATTTATTTGCCTGATAAACATGATAAAGGAGACAGGGTGTAAATCAGTATTCTTCTTAATTTTCCAAATGGAACTTTATCCACCGCGCATTTGAATCCGGGCTTTAAATATATTAAATGGAGACATGTCGGTTGGCTACTCCGGTATTTCTGAAGTTCCCATAATCATTCTAAACTCACTCCTTGGCCCATTTGGTCTTTGTCATATACCACCTCGTCCAGTTCGCCATAAGGCACGGGTCAGCCCAATAACCGTAAACATCGGCTTGGTGGGTAGCGCAGAGAACAAATATCATGACATTTAGTCGATCTGCTTTTGTATATTGCTGTTGTCTATACACTGCCATCAGTTTGTTTCTCTTCTCTCGTTGATGGCTAGTTTCTGTAAGCTGTCACTGATTGGGTCTATTTGCTGCCATTGGATAGTGGCTGAATGCTGGCACTGGTTGCCGTATCTTTGCTGTCGATAGCTAGTGCCTGAATATTACCACTGATGGCGTGTACATGTTGCCGCTGAATGAATAGTGCCACTGGCTGTTGCCGATTGTTAGTGTTGATACGCTGCTGGTGGTTGATGTCTTTCTTGCCGACGACTAGTGCCTGTCTATTGCCACGGGTTTGAGTCTGTGTTGCCGACGGTTAATGTTTGTGTACTGCAATTGGTTGGTGTCTCTTTTTTGAAGATGAATAGTGCCGCTGCTTGATGTCTATTGCACACGGTAAGTGTCTGTATATCGAACTGGGAGAGCGTCTATAATAAATATACTACAGCTAACTGGTGTCCATATGTTACAACTGACTGGTGAACATATACTACACCTGACTAGTGTCCATATACTACACCTGACTAGTGTCCATATACTACATACTACTAGACGTGTCTGTTACTTTCCAGGTGACGGGATACTACGACTCAATAGTCTGTCAGCGCTGATTGATACGCAACAGCTTATGACTGTGTTGTGATTCTTGCTGCTTGATGCCCTAAGACTGCAGCTGATTTCCCCCTGTTTTTCTTCTCCTGCAGTCCTGCAGTGTTTTTTTTATTTATCCCGCAGCCTGGTGTCTATATGCTAAGTCTGTCGTGCGCTGAATGTTAAGAACTCGAAGAAAGCGGGACAAAATTTAGGCTTAAACCTCTCCTCTGCTCAGGCTCTGCTGATGACAGACTCGCAGCCTGTTTTTCTCTAAAGATTTCAATAAGAACAATCATATTATCATACTAGCCTCGTATAAGTAGATGAAAGAGGTTTTGAACCTGTGTTCTGAGGACGCAGATCTGTGAGCGAGTCTCCCCATAGCCCTGGGGTGTGATTTTACGGCAGTGTCGTTGACGATCGACAGCGAGCAATACAGCGGAAGTAAGGAGGATATTCCAACAGCTCCTCCAGAGTTTTAAGCGGAGTAAATGCCAGAGCTGTGATTCTCTGGTGGCTCAAGGCGGAGGACAATCAAAAAATCGTTTCCTCAAATGGCTCTTAGCGAATAAATTTGAAGAGCCGGCAAATTGATCCGAGCAACCGGTGGATAGCCGGGTCACTTATCACATTAGCTGGATGACAGAGTTGTCATCTCTTTGGCCGGCCTCTTCAAAACTAAGCCAACAGCCCTTCTATTCTCATCCAATCCGTTGTCTTTGTGTCTCGAGACAGTCGCTTAGCCACACACTGGTAAGGGCTAATCTAATATTGTCGCAAGGAGAATACCCACCCATTACAGGTATGGTCTGACTGTGACGTGTTGCAGAGTCCTGCACAATAGACGTACTTATACATAGAGAAAGAGGATGTATATACCAACAGACAGGCGTTTTGAGGAAGTGAACATTTTGCCTCAAGGAATATAAACAGTTTTTCACCTTTCATGTTAGGTATATAACGAATTTAACTTAGTTCTCAGACGCTGAATAAACCTGCTTTGCGAGAGTTAATTGAACTGGTGACACAATGTTCGCAGGGGAGGTGTGATCGTTGTATTGTATTCCGCCACGGGCAACACTTTCAGGTCTGTAAATCTCTCCAGACTTCCATGTATGTGGGCAATCTGTTCGGCCATTGTCCACACTTTCAGGTGTGTGCATCTGCTCCTTCATTGTCCACACATCCAGGTGTGTGCAGTCTGTTCCGCCATTGTCAACACATCCAGATGTGTACCATCTGTTCTGCCATTGTCCACACATCCAGGTGTGTGCCATCTGTTCTGTCATTGTTCACACATCCAGATGTGTGCCATCTGCTCCTCCATTGTCCACACATCCAGGTGTGTGCAATCTGTTCTGCCATTGTCCACACATCCAGGTGTGTGTCATCCGTGAAGGATCTGTCAGGTGTGCGTTCATACCGTCAGGTGTGTCATCACACAGCCAAGAATACATCCACATTTGCAGGTCCACACTTTCACTGTGCGTCCGCACAATCAGGTGTGCGTCATCCCAGTTAGGTGTGCGTTCACACTTTCACTGTGCGTCCACACAATCAGGTGTGCGTCATCCCAGTTAGGTGTGCGTTCACACTTTCACTGTGCGTCCACACAATCAGGTGTGCGTCATCCCAGTTAGGTGTGCGTTCACACTTTCACTGTGCGTCCACACAATCAGGTGTGCGCCATCCCAGTTAGGTGTGCGTTCACACTTTCACTGTGCGTCCACACAATCAGGTGTGCATCATCCCAGTTAGGTGTGCGTTCACACTTTCACTGTGCGTCCGCACAATCAGGTGTTCGTCATCCCAGTTAGGTGTGCGTTCACACTTTCACTGTTCGTCCGCACAATCAGGTGTTCGTCATCCCAGTTAGGTGTGCGTTCACACTTTCACTGTGCGTCCACACAATCAGGTGTGTATCATCCCAGTTAGGTGTGCGTTCACACTTTCACTGTGCGTCCACACAATCAGGTGTGCGTCATCCCAGTTAGGTGTGCGTTCACACTTTCACTGTGCGTCCACACAATCAGGTGTGCATCATCCCAGTTAGGTGTGCGTTCACACTTTCACTGTGCGTCCACACAATCAGGTGTGCATCATCCCAGTTAGGTGTGCGTTCACACTTTCACTGTGCGTCCACACAATCAGGTGTTCGTCATCCCAGTTAGGTGTGCGTTCACACTTTCACTGTGTGTCCACACAATCAGGTGCACGTCCCCCAGTCATGTGTGCATTTACACGGTCAGGTGCACGTTCCCACAGTGAGATGTGCGTTCACACAGTAAGATGTATAACTACTCTGTCAGATGTGTTTGCCCCGCAAGTGTCGTCGATGCAGGGATGTTTGTGTGTGTTGTCCCCCGACGTAATAGTTTAGCATTGACATAACAATCAGTCTTACGGACAATATCAGCGCCCCAGGGACAAGTCTAATCCACAGGCCAGTTAGTTTCGTTTTGTTGAATTCTATCCGAAAAGTTAGATTTTCCCCGGAGAATGGTTTTACGATCAATCAATTGGTGAGCGGTCAGGGACGGCACTAATCGCCCCTTAACTGTACCGCACCTCTTAAACAGTCATCCATCACATCAACCTTTTGCGCCAGATAGCCCCTGTTGCAGCATCAAACCGCTTGGGAGGTGGCTGCAGTTGGGAGTTACGTGCGCCCGTCTAATGCCGACAGGGATCAGCTCTTTCCGACTGGAGACGAGGCCTCTCCGGGCACCACTAGCATGTCCATGTTGCAAACACTCGCTGTCAGCTACCGCATGACAGCAACCAATTGACATGGTTATTAACATAGTTCATAACTCTAATGGGGCTTACTCGAGGGTTTCTAATCCGTGTTACTCATGTCCCAGGTGAAGCGTTGCAGTGCAAATGAAACTGCTGTCGTAATTATGCCAATTTATCCTCGATTTTGCTGTCGCTTTTCTAACCCTGGCAATCCGATGTTAGAACCCAAGAATCACAGAATGGCTTGTAGGTGTCAGATCTGTCTTTGGCTGGGTGACTCAGGAAAATTTACTCATTTTCATCAGCGTTATAACGAATATAATCATATATTTAAACTTTATAAGTTACAAGTTATAAGTAATAAGTTATAAAGTAACCTTCCCCCTCAATATCTTCATACACGGGTATTTTGTTCTCTCGCCTCAATATCTCCATCCACGGATATTTTGTTCTCTGGCCTCCATATCTCCATACACGGGTATTTTGTTCTCTGGCCTCCATCTATCTCCATACACGGGTATTTTGTTCTCTGGCCTCCATATCTCCATGCACGGGTATTTTGTTCTCTGGCCTCCATATCTCCATACACGGGTATTTTGTTCTCTGGCCTCCATATCTCCATACACGGGTATTTTGTTCTCTGGCCTCCATATCTCCATGCACGGACATTTTGTTCTCTCTCCTCCACATCCAACATCCCTGTAGAGGACACATTAATTCCAGATCTCCTGTTGTACGTATAGTAATCCTTCACCTTCAACTAGTGGTGCTAGGATATGCTCACCCTGGTACCTATGGCAATCCTTCAGCTTCAACTTGTGGTCCTGGGATATGCTCACCCTTGTACGGATGGTAATCCTTCACCTTCAGCATGTGGTACAGGGATATCCTCACCCGTGTGCGGATGATAATCCTTCAACTTCAACTTGTGGTACTGGGATATCCTCACCCTTGTGCGGATGGTAATCCTTCACCTTCAGCATATGGTACAGGGATATCCTCACCCGTGTGCGGATGGTAATCCTTTAACTTCAACTTGTGGTACTGGGATATCCTCACCCGTGTGCGGATGGTAATCCTTCACCTTCAATGTGGTACTGGGATATCGTCACCCTTGTGCGGATGGTAATCCTTCACCTTCAACTTGTGTTACTGGGATATCGTCACCCTTGTGCGGATGGTAATCCTTCATCTTCAACTTATGGTACTGGGATATCCTCACCCTTATATGGTAATCCTTCATCTTCAGCATGTGGTACTGGGATATCCTCACCCTTGTGCGGATGGTAATCCTTCAACTTCAACTTGTGGTACTGGGATATCCTCACCCTTGTGCGGATGGTAATCCTTCAACTTCAACTTGTGGTACTGGGATATCCTCACCCGTGTGCGGATGGTAATCCTTCACCTTCAATGTGGTACTGGGATATCGTCACCCTTGTGCGGATGGTAATCCTTCACCTTCAGCATATGGTACAGGGATATCCTCACCCGTGTGCGGATGGTAATCCTTCAACTTCAACTTGTGGTACTGGGATATCCTCACCCTTGTGCGGATGGTAATCCTTCACCTTCAATGTGGTACTGGGATATCGTCACCCTTGTGCGGATGGTAATCCTTCACCTTCAACTTGTGTTACTGGGATATCGTCACCCTTGTGCGGATGGTAATCCTTCACCTTCAACTTATGGTACTGGGATATCCTCACCCTTGTATGGTAATCCTTCATCTTCAGCATGTGGTACAGGGATATCCTCACCCGTGTGCGGATGGTAATCCTTCAACTTCAACTTGTGGTACTGGGATATCCTCACCCTTGTATGGTAATCCTTCATCTTCAACTTGTGGTACTGGGATATCCTCACCCTTCCCTTTCACAGATTGATTAAAGCCCGCCTTCACTTGTACGGATGTGATCTCCTGTATCTGTGGTAGTGTGATGTTCTTCCTTGCGCCTTCCCGTCTGCGGATGGATTCAAACCCGTCTCCTGTTGTATGGATGGGAAATTCTTCTCCTGAACTTGTGGTACTGTGATATTACCTCTTCTCCCCTTCTCTTCCACTCATTGATTCAAGCACACCTTCACTCGTACGAATGTCATATCTTTCTCCTGTACCTTTCCTTATACGGATACGATACTCCTGTCCTTACTCGGTTCACTCCTACAGTCTTCTTTAGTATTCTGTTATGAGTAGACACACTTCAGCACACTTAATCCCGTTTATCCCTCTACTCCCTATTATAAGTAGATACAATACAGCACACTTCAGCCCCATTCAGCACACTTCACCCCGCACACATTCCTATCCTTATCTTGTTAGGAGTGGACACAATTCAACACACTTTAGCAGTCTTTAGTACTCTTCATTTATTCATTTATCTGACTGATGTTTTATGCCTTACTCAAGAATATTTCACTTATACGAGGACGGCCAGCATTTTGGTGGGAGGAGCCCAGCAAACTTCATCCCGTTTATCCCTCTACTCTGTTAACAGTAGACACAATTCTGTACACTTTAGTAGCCTTCAACACACTTTACCCAGTACACACTGAGTACACGAACTCCTGTCTATTTGAAGCATTTGGCCTGTTGCAATATGTTATTTACATTTCTGGGAATACCCGTATAATCAATCCTCTACTCATAAAGTGTCTGGGCTGATAATATTCATGTCATGGACACCTCCGTGATTGCAGGACGGACGCCCCGTCCCTCGCGACAAATTCTCTGTTCACACTAAATATGGTCTGGCCAGACTATCTGATAAGACTCTCGTGTCTCCGAGCCCTCTATTCCGCTTGACTCTACCCTCCCCGTCTCCCTTGCTGGACGACTTTTTCACACTACTCTTGGTTAATCTGTAGAGTCCCTGACCCACACGGTACTTTATGCAGATTCACTCCAATTGACGTCCTTTTGGACCCGGTCTTTCGTCTTGCCCAATATAAATGCTAATGGTAGAGTGTCTGTGTTTGAGTGGACTGGGTTAGACGCCGGTACAATGCTGCCTGTTAATCTGTTCGTACAGATGATCCTCACCGTAAGCCTTCATCACTCTCTTCATGAGTCACTTGTCAGCCAACCAATAGCTCTGCACTGCTCTTGTTATCTGTCGCAAGTGTAATAATGCTTGTTCTCCACATTAATAATTAAATCATGGAAAATGTCTAGCACTGACCAACGCACTAGTCACTTTTATAACAAAACAATATTAGGTTACCATATGGCTAATTGGCTAATCATCTTGATGTTGACTAAAACAATGAAAATGAACCCTACACAGGTCATCATCTCTCTTGTGGAGTTCACGATTATTGAATACCTGGCTGTAAAAGTTCATGATCAACGACCTTAGCTTAACATTTGGCTTCTTAGTTTGTCATCAGACACACTGGTGTATCATCAGATGAATTTAGTTCCAAACAAGCAATTCATATTTACCATCTGGATGATGACCTTGACGACAAGCAGTTCGTGTGTACCATCTGTATGATAAACCTCACGATGAGCAATTCGTATTTACCCATCTAGATGATAACTATGACGAAAAGCAGTTCGTGTTGGCCATATGTATAATAAACCTCACGATAAGCAATCCATGGGTATCATTTAGGTGATGATCTAGATTACCAGCAGTTCGTGTTTATATCTGTTTGATAAACTGCACGACAATCAATTCATATTTACCATCTAGATGATGACCTAGACGACAAACAGTTCGCGTTTACCATCTGTCTAATAATCTTCACGATAAGCAATTCATATTTACCATCTAGATGATGACCTAGACGACAAACAGTTCGCGTCTAATAATCTTCACGACAATCAATTCATATTTACCATCTAGATGATGACCTAGACAACAAACAGTTCGCGTTTACCATCTGTTTAATAATCTTCACGATAAGCAATTCTAGATGATGACCTTGACAACAATCACATTTTGTTTACCAAGTGTCTGATAAACTATTCGACGAGCAGTTCGTATTTATTTGACTGCTCAGGTAGACGACAAGCAGCTCATCTTTACCATATAAATAATTAAGTTGACGACAAACAGCCGATGTTTGCATCTGTCTATTCATCTTAGTACCAAGCAACTCACGCTTGCAATCTTTCTTACGAAACGATACGTGTATCTCTTTCATTGCTCTGATGTCTCAAGGGGAATGGAGTGTACCTGCAGACAGCGTGCATATATGAATCTATACTGTCGTCTCCAAAGAGACTTAGAAGAACTTCGTTATTCGATGAAAGAAAAATGGCATGTTTCTTGCACAATAATCTCCAAGCAAGGATATTCTTTGGGTAAAAGGTTCGGAAATAGTGCCGAGGTCAGTGATGTGATCCCCCGATGCTCATGTATCAAACCATTCAAAGGTAATATCTCACACAGGCGGTTTGCTATTTGCTACTTCAAAGGGCTTGTCGTAGGTGGGGTATGTCACACAAAACACAATGTTAGTCGTTGTTCACACCAAGTCTGGCCAAACTGAACTGAGTATGTCTTCCCAGCTTATTAACGTGACATGTGTATATATGTGACATGTGACACAGACGGGCAACTCGTCGTTTTTGACATATGTACCAGGCTTAGAACATAATGTTCTGCCATTTAGCACTGATTAGAAAGTGCACGGCCAAATCCGGCGAGTAAGCAGGACTCTATACCAAATCACCACAGTGTTCCTGTATAGCGATAGCAGCGTCTTGCGCATCATTTACCAAAAAAAGACATTGATTACCCTGTGCTTTACAAACATTCCAGGAGCAGTGCGGCTATACTTGAAATTCATAAGCTGCCTAAACAAATTATTATACATAGGTTTCATTCTGTTGAAATGACCCTGACCGCCAGCCGCATGTGACGCGAGTTTATGATAAATCAAGACGTTATCTGCAATGGTCAACAACAAAGCGTCATTATCTGCCTTCGTGATAAAAAACTGAAATTTGTCTCAGTTTACATATTTGCAGATATCTGAGAGGGTTATTGTATGTGATGGGGCATTCATTGTATCATACATGACATACTATTGCGTCGGGATGACGTAAGGAGAACGGCAAATATGGCGAGCATCTCTCTATAGCGGATTAAGTGCCGGATATGGAATTATTGCCTTACATTTTAACGCTGATCGCACACATAAAAATATAAGAAGATGAGGCAGTGGGATATTATTTTGCGATTGACGGGTCGACCGGTAGCTGATTTGCATTGACGAGCTTTCGGTTAGAGTTACTACGCTGCAATGTCACATCATTCTAGCCGATACCCGGATCTGACTTTACAGCGGTTTCTGTCCATTGTGCACCGCTTGGCTGTAATAAACCTACTGTAGAATAACACATACTGGAGGGTTCTGTGGGGATATATTATATGGATATTCATGTTAAATGAGTCTGAGAGCAGGGCGTGGGGGTTGGGGCCTTTCTAGCGGCTAATAGTGGACGTTTGCCAAATGTCTCGCTCTCAGCTCCTTTCCGCGGGCAGTCCGAACTTCCGTCCATTGCAATTTGATTAGATCACAAGGTGGAATGTCAGACGTATTTCTTTCTGTCTGGCTGAATGTCATTACGCATTTGGGAAAATACAGCGGAGTTTTGGTGTATAAATGCAAAGGTTTTATCATAGCGAATACGACACTTGCGTAGTTTTGCGCTGTGAAATCCTGCGATGTTATTCTCTATAACAGTGGCACATTCTCAGTATTTCACTGATGCCAATCGGATTAAACTATTTTCCGTTTCAATTCGTTCATTTGTAAGAAGAACAGAGAGATCTTGATCTTATCTCCACGTTCTGACGGATTCCACTGAAGGCCCCACGGCTGTGGAAACGCATTCGACATGGTGATCCAAAATGTTACTAAATTATCCAAAGTTTAGTCTTAAATGGACGGACATTTGATATGCTTGGCTCTGAATTTGAACAGAATTTTAGAGTTGCCTAGTATAACGAGTGAGTGAGTGCTTGGGGTTTAACGTCGTACGTAACAATTTTTCAGTTATATGACGACGACCTAGTATAACGATGATGCTTAGTAAGTTCTGTACATGGAATATGAGTGATTGAATTATTATGGCTTAACGCTCCACTGGCAATATTTCAGCCATATCGTGGCGAAATATGAGAAACCTTGATTTTCAGTAAATGAAAAAAATGACTTCTTCATCATTCAGAGCTTCAGAGCTGAACGCTAATTTTAACGTCTATCAGTGCATCGATGATTCGCAAATCTTCAGTCTCGGTAAATTAAAAATGACAGCCAAAGATATTTACCATTCAGAACCTACCAAAACATTGATAATGCATATCAAGTTTGTATTAATCACTTATTATAAATATAAGCTACACTCAAGAAATTCATGGTTTTTGGTTAATTAAAGATGGACGCCGAAATTATTGATCAATCACGACCGATCTTAATATGGTTGTGAGTCTTATTCTTATGTATCGCTGACGTTCGTACGGTTTTACGGTTAGTGCCATTCAAAACTTTTAGCATTTTGTAATGATTTACCGGGTTTCAAGGTTTTCTATTGAAAACTTATTACTAGGAACAATTAAGGAACTTAAAGTATATGGGAAAAAGAATTTCGCAAATACAAAAATATTTTGGACCAGATTGAAAAATTCACGTATGAACTTCGAAAAAACTTTGAAAACGTTTCCATCGCAGAGAAAACGTTTTTCGCTGCTTTTTAAAAAAGTTTATAGTAGAATTTATCAATTTTGTGTAAAATGTTTTTATTTAATATCTTTTTGCATATACTTCAAATGTTGAAGTTCATAATGATAAGTTTCATCAGAAAATCCGTAGAAAATGTTAAAAATTTCGAATGGCACTAACGGGGTCACCGTAGGTTTGTATAGGCAAACTCTTTGTTGAGATATGTTATACACGAAGCCAATTGGCCCACACGCCTTTTCATTTTTCCATAACGTGCATCGTTGTGATAACTTAGTAGATTGAAGTTTTTGCTGATGTGTCTTACTTTGCTTAGAAATCTGTTTAGCGTCGGAAAGAACTATGCTCAAACAATCTTCCTTTCTTTACAAGTTTCTTTAGACATGTTTATATCGACAAAATTTGTTTTGGCAAGTCTTTAAAATAACCGGCAATAATAAATGACAGTGAGAAGATATTTATCTTCGTATGACAACCGTTAGCTAAGATTGCATCCAGTCGTGTCTGACTGGAGCTATCAGCGAAGTTCCCTGATTTAACTTCCCAAGTGACAACCAATCACAGCTTCTGTCCGTCTCTGACCGAGCGAGCCTCGTTTTGGTGAATACCATGCATGGCATCTTTTTTTGTACACAGCGTTTCTCATTGATCAGACGGGGTGATGGTAATTTAAATCATTATAGTTGAGCTACTGAGCTTGGCGCTTTCCGCCTAGTCGTGTTTTCTGTTCTTCACATGACTGGCTGATGGAGGTAACGGTAAGGTTCCGACCCCGTGCCCGCGGTTCTAAGGTCAGCACTTCGTCGTCTTCATATATATCTGCATTCTCGCCGCTCGGGGCACCACTTCGGCCCTAGTCCGATCGATATGACATATTGCCTCTTCAGTTTTTTCTGTGACCGCTAAGGGCCTAGTGGTTTGTTGAAGACTGTCTCGCGGCTGGTATTGACACCCGACAGCGCTGAGCAATCAACTCCTCTGGACGCGATCTAAATGTTAATGCCTCCGACTCACAAAGCCATGAGAAAGTCGTTTAAGTTTTCGCTCTCGCACCTGTTTCTACATTATCTTCGATCTTAACGCCTGTTGGTGCTTACAAAGTACAATGTGGTGGCGCAGTATTTGTATTGTCTTTGTTACGGATACAGCCTTCTACCCATGTAATTATAAGCTAAGTTATGGCAATGGTAATGTTTTAGCATAGTTACTTGCCGCTAATCTCATTTGAGACAGGCGGAAATACCGTTCCGTGAATCAATTCCGAAAGTGTCAAGTTTTCACAGTGACCGGCACGTCAGGAGAAAAGAGATTCGTTTCATCTCCGGATAGTGAGCAGACAATGTCTGTGTCCTGGTAACAAGGATCCGGCTGGGATTTCAGCCAGATCAATTGGAGAGGTAACCCGTATTATCCGTCTCTGGAAATAACTTCCGGTCCACGCCTTCAGGCTACCGACCCACTCGCGAGTGCACAGTCAGAATTTTAAGAGGCTATCAGCAAAACACGCGGGATTCTTGGACCCGGAAATAATTTAACAAGTTAACAAATAATGTTAAAAAAATACTATTTCTTTCTCACGTTTTAAACTAATGGTACAGAGGCAAATCATAACCTGGCCGCGAAAATATAAACATATGCTCCTCAATAATAATAAAAAAATAAATAAATACTTGGCGCCAGTATTAACGATGGACACTAACCTGGCCTTTTTCGTATACTTTGTAACGAAGGCGCCATTGTATAGTATCTCTTGTTATGGGTAATCCTGCATTAGTCTTTGATTCCATTTTAATTATCAGTTATTATTATCAGTTGACGGGTAAAGTGGATTTGGGGCGCGCAGGTTAGAATGCTGATTTTGGCAGCCATGGGACCGAGCGAGATGGTAAGATTGCTTGTCACGCTGACTGACCTATTGGTCGGTATAGTTCACTCACATAAAGAGATAATGGAAACAATCGATGTAAGCACTTCAATCGACTTTACAATAGGCTCTAAAAATAAGTCACACCGCTTGCAAGAAGAGCTTGTAAAGCGATTGCAACATGTTTAAGTTACAATCTTGTTCGCAGAACAGAAACACGTGAAATAATTCCCGTAAAATTGTTTTCAAACAATACAGCTAACTCCTTGCAAACTGAATCGAAATGTTACCGACTGGCAGTGCATCGAAGGCAAAAATTTCTAGCAAAAGTTAATTTGAGGGCGATTATAAATACTTACGACACTTTCCATTTCAGCGTAGTTTTATTTTTCTGTTACAATGCTTGTATAGCATGCAAGTTACAACCCCTTCTTGCAAGAGGGAGTCGCTTTTAGTTATGGTTAAGATCGCGATATGCGTGGTTAGCAATCAGTTTAGGATGTTCTTAAGTACCACGTAAAACGCCAGTCCAATAAATATAATCAATTTAGGCGTACCAACCCATTGTGTAGGTGAACCCAGGGGACGTATGAACAGACGATAAATCGGTGTGCTTTAGAGAAGCGTGACGTCACGATGTGACTTCATTTCAGCATCAAACTTGCACACTCTGGAGGCGGCAGATGTGCGGTGATTTAGATTTCATTAGCTTTACACCGGTATCAGAAATCAGTTCAGGCGAAATTCGTGAGTGCCAGATGACACTCATTTACATCACATTGACTTCTTTAAAATTGTTATCACAAAACAGGTGCGATCTTGAAATTCTTTTAGCTGAATGTCAATTAATCTCCTGAATGTAAAAAAAGCTGACACTATTTTGCCGAGCCTCTGTACGAAGGCGATCGTGTTGTCAAAACATGCCAGCCTGTTTACTGCATACACATGTTACCAGTCATCTCACTCCGCGGACTACATTAGCCACAGCGATTTCCGCTCAACTTCTCACTTCTGGTTTCACCACTAGTCCCTATCATGTTATTGATCTGTTGAACATCAAATGCTGTTCTTATGGCTTGTGTGAATTTATCCAAAGACCCCTTCAACACTAACATGTGACTCATACTGGTTTTCCCCCATGATTTCTGATCGGATTGATTTTGGACGGTAAAATGGTTGGCCAAAAAGTTCTTTGTACGAGCGAGTTGGGGGTTGACTGCATTTCTGTAATCAAGCCTTTCCTTGAACAATTCCTTCGTATACCTCCGTTTCAAAACCAAGACATCCCCTACGCTGCACTTTAAAAAAAAATCAAAACAACTATCCAGTATTATGCATCAAAACCCAAAACCCCGAAGTTTTCTGATATTGCATTTACCCTGGGCATAAAACCAAGAACATTCCCCATGTCATACCTCTTAAACGCAAACCAAGAACGTTCCCCATATCATACCTCCTAAACGAGAATCAAGAGCATTCCCTATTGCATACCTCCTAAATGCAAACCAAGAACATTCCCCATATCATACCTCCTCAACGAAAATCAAGAACATCCCCTATATTTTACCTCCTAAAAGAAAACCAAGAACATTCCCCAAATCAAACCTCCTAAACGAAAACCAAGAGCGTTGCCTATATCATACCTCCTAAACGAAAACCAAGAGCGTTGCCTATATCATACCACCTTAACGAAAACCAAGAGCACTCCCCATATGATACTTTTTAAACGCAAACCAAGAGCATTCCCCATATCAAACCTCCTTAACAAATACCGTGAAAATTACCCATGTCATACCTCCTAAACGCAAACCAAGAGCATTCCCCATATCAAACCTCCTTAACAAATACCATGAAAATTACCCATGCCATACCTCCTAAACGCAAACCATGAACATTCCTCATATCATACCTCCTAAACGCAAACCAAGAACATTCTCTAAAACATACCGCCTAAACGAAAAGCAAGAACATTCCCCATATCATACCTCTTCATTGAATACCAAGAGCATTCCATATAGCATACTTCCTCAACGCAAACCAAGAACATTCCCCATATCATACATCGTAAACGCAAAACAAGAACATTCCCCATATTATACCTTCTAAACGAAAACCAAGAACATTCCCCACATCATACTTCCTCAACGCAAGCCAAGAACATTTCCCATATTATACCTTCTAAACGCAAGCCAAGACCATTCCCCATATTACACCTCACAAACGAAAACCAAGAACATTCCCCATATCATATCTCTTAAACAAAAACCGAGAACATTCCTAATGGTTTACCCCCTAAACGCAAATCAAGGACATTACAAATATCATACTTCCTAAACGCAAATCAAGAACATTCCTCATATGATACCTCCTCAACAAAAAATTAAGAACATACCTCCTCAACGCAAACCGAGAACATTCTCCATATCATACCTCCTAAACGAAAATGAAGAACATTCCTCATATTATACCTCCTAAACTCAAACGAAGAACATTCCCTATATTATACGTCCTAAAAGAAAACAAAAACATTCTCCATATCATACGTCCTCAACGAAACCAAGAACATTCCTTATATCATACCTCCTAATTGCAAACCAAGGACATTCTCATATCATACTTCCTAAACGAATACTAAGAACATTCCCCATATCATACCTTCTAAACGCAAACCAAGAACATTCCCCATATCATACGCCCTAAACGCAAACCAAGAACATGGTCTATAGCATACCTCCTAAACGCAAATAAAAAAACATTCCCCGTGTTATACCTCCTAAACGAAAACCAAGAACATTCTCCCTATTATACCTTCTAAACGAAAACCAATACCATTCCCCATATTATAAACTCTGAACGCAAACCGAGAACATTCCCCATGACATACCTCCTAAACTAAAAGTAATAAAGTTCCCCGTATTATACCTCCTAAACGAAAACCATGGCGATTTCTCATATTATACCTTTGGGTCAGCATCAGTGAGATTCCTATACTTTTCTGAACTAAACACTGATAAATCCACAAACTTACGTTGCCATTGTGGCCACGGCTTTGTTTTTTCTTATGGATAAAAATATACTGGTCATATATTCAGTTATCTGCTCGAGTTACATATAACACGCTAATTACATATTTGCATTTTGTGTTACATGCTTCTGAACATGTAATATGGAACATGGGTTCTGTTACATATTGCACACATGTTATACTTCCTTGGGTTAAATGTTACGTTACAAGATTTCATTACATGTTCTATACTTTAACAACTATACACGTTTGTAACATATACTCAGTGTGAGTATGACATTTTACATGTTAAATGTGTTATATACAACACGCTTGAATAACACATCTAACACTGTATTTTATGTTACATAATTGTATTTCATGTTACACCCTACTTGGAGAAGTGATTGTGATTAAGCTCTGTGCATATGTTTTAACATTTTGTACAAAGGCTTACAAAGCCTAATCTCATTAACTTAATAGTAGGTCCCTTTCGGAATTGGTTTGTCATTAAGTCATCAGAAGCTATATCTCCCAGATTGTTTTAACATAAGGGGCTTTCCTTCATCTTATTCCTCTTGTGTGACTGACTGGACTTGCTGGGCCATTTGTCCACTTTACTTTTGCCTTTGTGGTTGAAATCTGTTCGATGTGCCATTACATATTTAGGCGCTATGATCAGTCACAAGAAATAGATGAAGTGTTCGCATTCTCTATACTGAAAGCGAAACACAGCAGAGCATTTTATTCGATGTATAAGACACTGCCTGAGGACAACATGGACTGAACAATAACAAGTATGTGCTGTATATTACGTTAAGTAGTGATTTAGCCAAATTGACCGCTCTCTAATTCAATTGACCTTTAAGCAGCATGAAAACAGCTCGAAACAGTCACAGTATAAACGCTGGCAATAAACGTGAGTTTAGTCGCTCCTCGGGACTTCGTTATATGTTGACAGGTCGAGCCCGGAGGCTCGCTATAAGGAAGCGTTTATGAAATTACAGGACACAGAATAGGGAGGGTTGACCCGCGGATCGGCCACTTCATGAACGCTGTGGCCGCTCAAACTTCATTAACTTCTGCTAGCCGATAGGAAAGGCCTGTTTATTAACCAGGGCACTGAAATGACGACCGACGGGCTGCCGTGATTATTGGGTTACAGAATGAGTTTTAAGGAATTGTTTTTGATAGTGTTCTAGTTTGGTCCCCTAAGCAAACGGGGAAAAATATAAAGAGAGGTAAAGACAGTTTATTGGTTTGATGATCAAAACATAAAATGCACAAGGTAGTCCTTCCTCAGACTGACAAGAGGCAGTGCTTAATTGAATAGATATGAGACATTATTATCTTGGGAAATTATCCGCTCACGTGGGAACTGGCGAGTTACTACACGCGACATTTACTTAGGTGTTCGTGTGGGCAGTTAGTTAAGGAGTTACTGGAGACTGACATCCCAGGTTGAGTTATTACCATCATCGAGAGAGATGATAGCCCTTGTTTGTATCAGAGCTACCACGGTTACATTAGGTCATGCAAGTAGCTTTCGTATTCTTACTTCCTCTTGCTCCCCTCCCCCGTCTCCCCCGTTACCCTTGTACCCTTGCCTCCGCGTGACGCATACATCACCTCTTTCTGTGTACAGAGAACACGTGGGCGACATGAGCATACTGGTTTGTTCACAGCATATATATATATATATATATATATATATATATATATATATATATATATATATATATATATATATATATATATACCGAACCTGTTGACTCACTTCGGCAGCATATATCAACAAAATTTGTCATTCATCCCTTTTATTTTAAATGCAGTTCTGTTCTGGTTGGCTTTAATTACGTCAGACCGTCTTAACCCTGTTCTTCGGCAGTTCTGAGATGTTTCCTAGTGGCGCGATGTTTGTATTCTCTCCCGTTACCCCCTATCCAAATATACCTCTTCCTCCTCAGTGTGTTTATTTTGCAAGTATAGCCTTAAGCAACAAAAAAGTTAAATAAATAAAATATGGGTTGAGCAAGATGAAAACAAACAGAGCTCTAGGAAACATTGGGTGGCTCATCATAACAGGAAACCTTAACGTCAGCTGACTCTGTACCATTTTGAATAACAGACTGAGTGATACAAATGTTGTGAAGGGTTTATATACCGCGCTTGAAATAATTTAATAATTTTAATATCTAGACTTCTAGAATATGCCAGTTTTCTAGTCATTTCAGGTGTAGAGGCTGCTAACTCAAAACTACATGTCTGTTTGTCATTTCCCAATATTAACGTGGTCTACAACCAAATGATTTTCTCACATTCATGTGCATTCAGTAGCCAGTTATAATGGCAGCGGTACCTCTTCTGTATAGGAAGATGTTCAGGTGTCATCAGCTGTTATATCGGGCACAACAGATCCGCCGCGTTTGTCCACCCCGGAAGACGGAGGCCTCATTAGTGGAGCTAAGCATAGTATACACGCTGCCGAAGACACCCCTCCCCATCTCCCCGCCCGCCACGTTATACACATCAAGGCCCAGTTTCACAAAGCATCGTACCACATTTTTTTATCGTACTTTTGTCGTATGATATTTTTGTACGTCACAGTCAACATACCATTGTCCTAAATGTGCGTTATCGTACAAGTGCGACATCTTTGTGAAACTGGCCCAAGGTTTTATTAGATAGCAACATTTTTTGCTCCAAAATGGCTGTCGTAAGAGTCTATAGCGTTATCCTTTCCTGGACCCTCTTATGTAATGCTGTGTGGCTACATCGTGTGACGCCATGTGGCTGGTCCTCGGGAAGTATGAATGTCAACGTGGATTGGAAATGTTGATAACTGAGCCACTAGCCGCAGCACTTGAAGGCCGCTGTTCGCTGCATTTCCTCGCTGTCTCATCTGGTTATTTCCTCTACGTTATGAGCGGGGACAGTTTTATTGTGTACGGCTGACACGATGGAGGAGAGGGATGCCGATATCCCCAACAGGCATTGAGCTCTCCATTGCCGCACAAACAAACAAAAAGCAATTTTCTAGCGGAAACAACAAAAGCAGCCGGCCTCTGTAATCCACTGTAAATCAACGGCATAACAACATTTCCAGCTCCGCGATACCCCGGTACCGATTAACTGCATTCTGTAATCTGAAGCAATTTGATGACGTATGTAGATAGACCCTTGTCTCGTATTCATCACTTAAAGCTCTATCTATTTCATTTCTGACCTTCTTCCTCAGTCCTGGATCAAACAAAAAAAAAGAAAAAAAAAAAAAAAAAAAAAAACCCCAGACATGACAAATGTGATCATGATTCTTACAAAATATTGATAAGAAATTAACAATTCTCTTCATTGTGCTTTGCTTGACATCACTTGGTAAAGATTTGTTGACTCTGATATTGAAGCTAAAAGGTTGGCAAACATAGACTGAGGCAGTGACATTGGGAATTGGCCTGGGCCATTAGTCGGCTTGGCAATGAAATCTGGATATGCCTGACAAAAGGATGGCGAATTTCTGTGCCGCTGAAGATCACGGTAAAGTCAGCAGCCACTGGCCAAAATGCCCCCAACACTTTCTGATCTCTGTTGCCAAGACTTCAGTGCTGCTGGAGACTTCATTACACTTCTTTTATTTACTGGGACAAACCTCTCTAAGCCTGTTTGAACACGTGTTCAGACGAGTGTATTAATTCTACTTCACTGCGTATTTGTATGTAATACGTAATGGCACATTTTCTGCCTGACACATATTTCATCCTACAGAAGAGCATCTTCACACTCAAAAAGAACTGTCACATGACAGCCTAAGTCACTGTGTTTAAAAGCTGTCACACGACCTTAATCTAAGGCAAAAAATATCACCATTGCGGCCGTAGACAATACCTATTTCTTATGGCGAGAAACACACGGCAGGAGAAAGCCTAAGACACGGCCTGTTTCCTTGTACTGAGAAACACATGGTAGAAGGAAGCCCAAGACATGGCCTGTTTCGTTGTACTGAGAAACACACGGCAGGAGAAAGCCTAAGACACGGTCTGTTTCCTTGTACTGAGAAACACATGGCAGAAGAAAGCATCAAACATGGCCTGTTTCCTTGTACTGAGAAACACATGGCAGAAGAAAACCTAAGACATGGCCTGTTTCCTTGTACTGAGAAACACATGGCAGAAGGGAGACTAAGACATGGCCTGTTTCCTTGTACTGAGAAACACATGGCAGAAGAAAGCCTAAGACATGGCCTGTTCCCTTGTACCGAGAAACGCATGGTAGAAGGAAGCCTAAGACATGGCCTGACTTGTACTGAGAAACTTGGGGGATTGATGGGTGGCAGGTAGCTTCTAAAGCAATTAGAGGCAAGCGGTATTTTGGATGTATTTGGGATGTCATTAAAATATGTGTTAAAACCATTTGCATTTTTTCCGGATCAGTAACTCTAACATCATCAATCGTGAACGACTTCGGTAGAATCTTGTTACTTTTGTTTTAATTAAATTATTTATTAATTTCCACGTTCTTTTTATGCTGCTATTTACAGAATTAAATTTCTGGTCGAAATAATTCTTTTTCCCTGAGTGTAATATGTGGTTCAGTTTATTGCTATATATCTGGAATAAATCTTTATTACCTTGCTGCTACTCTTTAGGTGCTGTTTAATACCGTATAATTTGAGTTAGGTATGGCTGGGGTAACCCATGGTTTTGATCTACTAGAATTTCTGTTAATATTTATGGGGAGAAAGCTTGACTGGTAAAGGTCATCTATTTTGTTGATCATAATATCATAGGCTTTGCGCCTGTGGATTGAAATATCTCCTCCCAATCAATATCATTGGATCGGGTTCTAAAATTTTCTATATTACTCTCTGTTAGGTTTCTTATTTTTATGTACTTCAAGTTTTTTGATGTGTGATCTTCAGCATGTGATAATTTTTTGATGTACAATATAGGTAGATGATCTGTTATATCGGTTAGTAAGACACCAGATATTACTGTTGAGTCCATGCGATTAGTGAAAAAATTGTCTGTCAGAGTTGCTGTGCTTGTAGTTATTCTTGCTGGTTTTGGTGATCAATGGGAATAAATAGCCTGATAAATAGCCTGATTTAAGGATCTTTTGAGAGGGAGTGTTGATGACATTTCAACAGAGATTTGAACAGATCTATGTTGAAATCACCAAAAATTGTATAAAACTTTCTCTCTGATTTTATTTTATCTAATAAAGCACTAAGCTGATCGTTAAAGAAGTAAAGATCTTTCCCAGGAGGTCTATAAAATAACCCAATAAGATGTTTTTCGTTATTTATTTCTATTTCCCAAAATAGACTGTGGTATTCTCCATTTTCATCAACTTGAGAAAGGTCATCTCAAACGAAACATTAATTTATATTGCTAAGGACAAAAATAATAAGACCCACACCTTTCCGTTTGGAACGAGACGTGTAAAACGAATTGTAATTGGGAATTTTATACAAATCCTCAGTTCTAGGAGTGAGCCAGCTTTCTGACACCAATGATGGTGAATGTATGCTGTAGTGGTCCTATGTACGGGACAACCTCTGAATGATGTTTCAGAAGACTGCGAGCATTAATAGTGAAGAAAAGATTATGTATTAGAATCGAGCAATGTGGTAAAAATGTGATGTTCGTTTAAAACACGCCAAAACTCGTGTTCCTCTAAGGAGTCCGCAGTAAGATACTGCGTACCTTCCCTAACATTAATATCAATAAGGTTAAAACACAGGTTATCAAAATCAGGGAAAGGGTTTTGGTATGATATCTCAGAACGGTGAGAGTCTAAATTTATGCGCTCCATTTCCTCTGAGCTGAAAAATGGAACAGCTTCTGAAAATATTCTGCCCTCATAACTGTCTACGCCATCCACCATTCCTTTTTTCCTTGTACTGAGAAACACATGGCATAAGAAAGCCTCAAACATGGCCTGTTTCGTTGTACTGAGAAACACATGGCAGGAGAAATCCTCAAACATGGCCTGTTTCCTTTTACTGACAAACACATGGCAGAAGAAAGCATCAAACATGGCCTGTTTCCTTGTACTGAGAAACACATGGCATAAGAAAGCCTAAGACATGGCCTGTTTCCTTGTACCGAGAAACACATGGCATAAGAAAGCCTAAGACATGGCCTGTTTCCTTGTACTGAGAAACACATGGCAGAAGAAAGCATAAGACATTGCCTGTTTCCTTTTACTGAGAAAAACATGGCAGAAGAAAGCCTAAGACATGGCCTGTTTCGTTGTACTGAGAAACACATGGCATAAGAAAGCGTAAGACATGGTCTGTTTCCTTGTACTGGGAAACACATGGCAGAAGAAAGCTTAAGACATGGCCTGTTTCATTGTACTGAGAAACCCATGGTAGAAGAAAGCCTAAGACATGGCCTGTTTCCTTTTGGTGAGAAACATAAGGCAGAAGCACACCTTAGACATGGTCTGTTTCCTTGTACTGAGAAACACATGACAGAAGAAAGCCTAAAACATGGTCTGTTTCCTTGTACTGAGAAACACATGACAGAAGAAAGCCTAAGACATGGTCTGTTTCCTTTCGGTGAGAAACATAAGGCAGAAGAAAGCCTAAGACATGGTCTGTTTCCTTGTACTGAGAAACACATGGCAGAAGAAAGCCTAAAACATGGTCTGTTTCCTTGTACTGAGAAACCCATGGTAGAAGAAAGCCTAAGACATGGCCTGTTTCCTTTTGGTGAGAAACATAAGGCAGATGCACACCTTAGACATGGTCTGTTTCCTTGTACTGAGAAACACATGGCAGAAGCAGACCTACCTAGGGCATTGCTTGTTTCCTTGTAGTGAAATGCACATGGCTGAAGTAGACCTAAAACATGACCTGTTTCTGTATATAATGTGTATCAGGTAACTACAAGTACCCAAGCGTGTAAGACGTAAACTATAACACGCTTCCTTACTTGTTTATTTTGTGGTTGTTATAATGCCATATTCCACCAGAGTGTCCAGAGTAAACCACCGAGCTTTGGTAAGGTTTTTATTCCACCAGAGTGTCCGGAGTAAACCACCGAGCTTTGGTAAGGTTTTTATTCCACCAGAGTGTCCGGAGTAAACCACCGAGCTTTGGTAAGGTTTTGATTCCACCAGAGTGTCCGGAGTAAACCACCGAGCTTTGGTAAGGTTTTGATTCCACCAGAGTGTCCGGAGTAAACCACCGAGCTTTGGTAAGGTTTTGATTCCACCAGAGTGTCCGGAGTAAACCACCGAGCTATGGTAAGGTTTTGGCGAACATTCCCACATGTGACACAGGCATGCACATCATATCACGGAAGGCAAACGGCCACACGAGCGTCGCCGGTCGCTTATTGTCGCCCAGACAGGCTCAAGCTTCGGCTTTTCAGTGACTCTAAGTTGACATTCAGCTGGTTTGTGTATATTTTCATATTTCTTTCCCTGCAGCTGCCTTCGTCGTGTATATTTCATTTGACCGGATTCGTGTTTAGTATTTCGTGACGGTTTTCCTGTCGCTTTTGTACACACATCTCTCAGTGTGCTTTGATTCTCAGTTTGAGAGAAAGCCATAATGCATCTGATGCCGATACTCTGTCTACAGTTCGCTCAAAGATATTTTCCATTCATAAAGGATTTTGTGAAGAAGGCTTTCACTAGCTGTTCTGATTGTTTAGACAATAAGTATTATCCACAATGATGTATTTCGTAAACCGATCCCTTGTCTGTTCTCCACGAATTTAGCACGTATGATCCATGCTGCATAGTTTTCAAACATTCCCTACCGCCTTTGTCCTCCGCTTTATGGGTGTTGTTGTTCACATGATGTGTATTATTCTGCAGATGGTTTTCGAGTTGTTTTTTCCACATTGTTGTTATGGCGTGCACTTTTGGTCCAGACATCCCGGAGGGGTGTGGGCAGCTTGGCCGGGGTCTGAGACTCGTGGAAGCGCAAGTTACGTGCTTAAAACACTCACTCATGGTCATTCATTGTGATGCGATTGTAACCAGCCTCATTTACTTGTGAGGCGATGTCAGACTGGGGAGTTTATAAACGAACAGTAACCCGCTTGATGCACCTTGTGAGGCGATGTCTGACTGGGGAGTTCATAACAAAACTGTTACCAGCCTCATCCAACTTATGAGGTGATGTTAGACTGATGAGTTAACAAACTTGTAATCAGGTGATGCACCTTGTGAGGCGATGTCAGACTGGAGAGTTAATAAACGGACTATAATCAGCCTCATCCACCTTGTGAGGCGATGTCAGACTGGAGAGTTAATAAACGGACTATAAGCAGCCTCATCCACCTTGTGAGGCGATGTCAGACTGGAGAGTTAATAAACGGACTATAATCAGCCTCATCCACCTTGTGAGGCGATGTCTGACTGGGGAGTTCATAAACGGACTATAATCAGCCTCATCCACCTTGTGAGGCGATGTCAGACTGGGGAGTTCATAAACGGACTATAATCAGCCTCATCCACCTTGTGAGGCGATGTCAGACTGGAGAGTTAATAAACGGACTATAATCAGCCTCATCCACCTTGTGAGGCGATGTCTGACTGGGGAGTTCATAAACGGACTATAATCAGCCTCATCCACCTTGTGAGGCGATGTCAGACTGGGGAGTTCATAAACGGACTATAATCAGCCTCATCCACCTTGTGAGGCGATGTCAGACTGGGGAGTTCATAAACGGACTATAATCAGCCTCATCCACCTTGTGAGGCGATGTCAGACTGGAGAGTTAATAAACGGACTATAATCAGCCTCATCCACCTTGTGAGGCGATGTCAGACTGAGGAATTAATAAACGGATTGTAACCAGCTTCATGCGCCTTTTGAGGCGATGTCAGACTGAGGAGTTCATAAACAGACTATAATCAGCTTGATGCACCTGTTGCTCCTAATAAAATTTCTACTATAATATTTGATTACTGCGTTTGATTACCGGTAGTCGTATTTATCAAGCAACCCTTTAAAGCTCCAGGTAATTAGGAATGGACGTCGTAGAGGTGTTACACAGGTAGACTGTGAGTCTAACCGCCATATAGCAGGTGCTCGAGATTAAAGTTGAAAATAAACTCTCAAACGTACAATTGCTGGGTGTTTATGGTTGCCCTAACACAGGACTGCAGATCTGGGCCATATGTCCATCGTTTGTATGGAAATGTGTTACTCCTACAAACTTCAACGGAATCACCATTGGCAAGACTGAATATTCAGTAGGAAAACGCCTTACGAAAGGTAAACATGGTTGATGGCCGTCACAGATCCCTCTTCCACTTGCCGCTCGGCTTGAGCTTGAATTGGCTTTGCCCGACTCTGTGATTACATAGACCCCAACATCCTGTTCGACTCATGTCCCGTGTGACAAATATGGGACTACTTCTCAAACTTCAACTTCCGAATTAAGTGTATAATCGTACATCGTCCTTAAGTGCGGACCAACAGGTACTTGTGTACTTACACAGTAATTGCTGTTTCAGACGTTTATCATATCATCCAAGAGACCCCGTCTCTACTGTGGCCACTTCAGCTCTGCCATTCTCTCTATATACCCTACACAAGCAAATATATGGTGATCGTTACCCTAGTGGTGTTTGTAACTGGAAGAGACGCATGAATAAACTGGAGGTATGAGAAGTCAGAGATCATTGTGATGTGTTTGGTTTGAGGTAATGCATACTTGATGACAGTGACTGTTCATGTTATTTGAGGCAAAAACTTTTATTCCCTATCTGTTGGGCATGTATTCTTGAGAACACATGGTTGTGTGTTCAGATGTGTTTCTTTTTTCACTTTACTGTTCTGGTATCTTTCTCGTAAAAATGAATGAACGATTGGCATCCAATGGCACCTTTCCATATGATATAACAGCTGCAATAAGCTGGTACTTCTTGGCAAAGAGTCTACAGGCGATATCTCATCCTTTGTCAATGGCCAACATTAAATTTAGCACAGTATTGTTCCTATACACGGGTTAAATATAACAATTCCGTTTGATTTTTATAAATACGCACTGGGGCGGTGACACGGTTCTCTGACGGGAAACATTCGTCAAATTGTAGAAATGGGAGTGACCAGACTAATAGTACCCCTTGACATCCGCGTCAGCAGGGTCCCGGTTGACCAGCGGTCAAGCCAGGATATAACTGTACTAAGAGAGGGAAATCGATGAACTCTAATCTCTGATCTGTCCCCCTGTAAATTCACTAACGTCTTGACCAAGACACCTAATTCCGCGACCTTATCGAATTACTCGTGAAAAGACAACTGGGAGTTCGGGGAAGGATATCTGTTCCCTGTTGTCCGAATAAGCTAATTTTGTAGCCGAGCAAAGGGATTTCTGGGCTACTGGCTAACCCCTGATCAGCCACATGAAAACAATCTCAAACCTAGACGTCGGAAATATTATCTGTGATGGATGGTCTATTTTCATCACGTGGTTTTGTGGATTGGGTATATCTGACCTGACTTTGTGTACCAATCACCGTCCCTCGGAACTCGAAACTCAGCCTTCCTTGGTACACGCGCTCAGCCTTCCATAGTACACGTGCTCAGCCTTCCTTGGTACACGCACTCAGCCTTCCATAGCACACGCGCCCAGCCTTCCTTGGTACATGCGCTCACTCTTTCATAATACACGCGCTAAGCCTTCCTCAGTACACGCGCTCAGTCTTCCTCGGTACACGCGCTCAGCCTTCCATGGTACACGCACTCAGCCTCCATCGATACACGCGCTCAGCCTTCCAAAGTACATGCGCTCAACCTTCCTCGGTACACGCGCTCAGTCTTCCTCGGTACACGCGCTCAGCCTTCCATGGTACACGCACTCAGCCTTCCATAGTACACGTGTTCAGCCTTCCTTGGTACACGCACTCAGCCTTCCTTGGTACATGCGCTCACTCTTTCATAGTACACGCGCTCAGCCTTCCTCGGTACACGCGCTCAGTCTTCCTCGGTACACGCACTCAGCCTTCCTTGGTACATGCGCTCACTCTTTCATAGTACACGCGCTCAGCCTTCCTCAGTACACGCGCTCAGTCTTCCTCGGTACACGCACTCAGCCTTCCATAGTACACGTGCTCAGCATTCCTTGGTACACGCGCTCAGCCTTCCATAGTACACGCGCTCAGCCTTCCTCGTTACACGCGCTCAGCCTTCCTTAGTGCACGCGCTCAACCTTCCATAGTACACGCGCTCAGCCTTCCTTGGTACACGCACTCAGCCTTTCATAGTACACGCGCTCAGCCTCCCTCGGTACACTCGCTCAGCCTTCCATAGTACACGTGCTCAGCCTTCCATAGTCCACGCGGTTAGCATTCCTTGGTACATGCGCTCACTCTTTTATAGTACACGCGCTCATCCTTCCTTGGTACACGCACTCAGCCGTTCATAGTACACGCGCTCAGCCTTCCACAGTACTCGCGCTCAGCCCTCCTCGGTACACGCGCTCAGTCTTCCTCGGTACATGCGTTCAGCCTTCCTTGGTACACGCGTTCAGCCTTCCAAAGTACACGCGCTCAGCCTTCCTCGGTACACGCTCTCAGCATTCCTTGGTACACGCGCTCACTCTTTCATAGTACATGCGCTAAGCCTTCCTTAGTACACTTGCTCAGCATTCCTTAGTACACGCGCTGAGCCTTCCTCGGTACACGGGCTCAGTCTTCCTCGGTACATGCGTTCAGCCTTCCTTGGTACACGCGTTCAGCCTTCCAAAGTACACGCGCTCAGCCTTCCTCGGTACACGCTCTCAGCATTCCTTGGTACACGCGCTCACTCTTTCATAGTACATGCGCTAAGCCTTCCTTAGTACACTTGCTCAGCATTCCTTAGTACAAGCGCTGAGCCTTCCTCGGTACACGGGCTCAGCCTTTCTTGGTACACGCCCTCAGCCTTCCATAGTACACGCGCTCAGCCTTCCTTGGTACACGCGCTCAGTCTCCCATAGTAAACGCGCTCAGCCTTCCTCGGTACACGGGCTCAGCCTTCCTTGGTACACGCTCTCAGCATTCCTCGGTACACGCGTTAAGCCTTCCTTAGTACACTTGCTCGGGACACGAGGTCAACCTTCCTCAGGACACGCGCTCAACCGTTCACGGGACACGCGTTCAACCTTCCTCAGGGCATACGGCCAGCCTTCCCTGGGGCACGCGCTCAGCTCTCTTCATGACACGCACTCAGTCTTCCTCGTGCTCAGTGCTCCTCGGGACAGGCATTTTTCCTGGCATGGGCTTACCGCTACTCTTTGAGCTGGGTTGAGTTTCCACGTTTCTCGTAAAGTTAAGAAGTGATTGGTTTGTAGTTGATTAGTCCTCTATCTTGGGTAGGTTCTCTCTCTTCTCTCCATTATAGTGCTCTGGAGCTGTATTTGTTCCAAGTATACATGTTATTTGTATGTTCTCCTTTATTAAGCAACGTACCCATGAGTGTGTCAGCGGCTTATTTTCAGGGTAATTGATGGTGCTTGGTATACGCAAAAAGCCGTACACTTCGTGTCATTGATAGTGCCTGACATAAGCTATGCCGTGTACTCAGTGTAGTTGATGGTGCCAGGAATAAGCTAAGCCATATACTCAGTGTAGTAACCTGGTATGACTTGCTGCACGTGTAAGGGTTACTCAAACATTTAAGCACCTGTTAACATGTTTACGCTGTTTAACTTAAAGCGGTGTGTAATGATTGTTTCCCCTATTAGACAAGCTTCCTTTCCATCATGCTCCGACTGTGGGCTCAATTCCAACCGCAGTTTTCTCATGGTCACGGGGGAACAGTTACCCGAAGCGGTGTTAAATGCTAATTGCTTCACCTATATTGCCGTGCTGCAGCATGCGATCCCCTAGGACAAGGACTCTCTCCTTCCCTCTAGACATCCTGTAAAGTGGTGATATGCGCTAGAAAGAATATATCGACAACTTAACTCACTCTGCCGGTCGATGGCGGTTTATTTCGCACCGTGAGTTTGGGGAATATGGGGTTGAAACCAATTGACGCGAAGACAAGGCTCGTTTATGGTTGACAGTTCCAACTATGGCCCGTTGTTAGGGAAAAGCGCGACAAGAATCTTATTTAGATGTTAAGTGAGCGTTGTGACAAACTTACAGTTCAAAGATCGATGTTGATGGCATGAGCTAATCCGGCAGATCTGAATGTATCCAGGGTTGACTCTGCATGGTATTTTGTACATCGTGGTCGCTCGTTTACCCAAGGGGAAGTCCCTCGATCAGACAGACTTTACAAGACACTCCATCTGACACGAACCCGGAAAGCCTCTACACTGACGGATTACCAAGAAGAACATTTCTAATAAGCTGAATAGTTCGACGACTTTCAAATTCCCTAAAACAAGAACAATATTCTTTCTTTGAGGCTGACAGTTTAGTCCTATTTTCTCGGTTTTGTTTTGTGTTTTAAGAAAGAAAAACCACTATCGCTATACCTGACATACGTGACAAATAGAACGCTGTCAAATGGAATGTTTTCATGATTCATAAAGCAGTCAAACAATAAACAGGCCAGTGAAACCTTGAATCCTTGGCACAGAGGCAGAAGACACATAGTATTGAAGAACTGTTAATGAAGGAAGCCTCGGTGATAAAACTTCTCCTGTATTATGTACATCCACCAAAGGTATATATCATTGGTAAAACATCTAGTTCCTTACCACAGTACAAAATGAACGATTGCAAACACAAAAGGCTAAATGCATAAAAGTGAAATAAGGGAGGTATAGTTTATTCAGGGTGAAATAAGGAAGGTATAGTTTATTCAGGGTGAAATAAGGGAGGTATAGTTTATTCAGGGTGAAATAAGGGAGGTATAGTTTATTCAGGGTGAAGTAAGGGAGGTATAGTTTATTCAGGGTGAAATAAGGGAGGTATATTTTATTCAGGGTGAAATAAGGGAGGTATATTTTATTCAAGGTGAAATAAGGAGGGATAGTTTATTCAGGGTAAAAGTTGTCTGTTACAGCACAATTGATATACACCAAGCTGATGTAAACAAAGGTGTGGTATGGACGATGGTATGCATAACGACGGAATAGCTTATCATGTGGTGTAAATACGCCATATTTGCTTGTGTTAATTATACCAGACAGTAGGTATAAGGAGTGGAATAAGGCCACCATGGCAATACTGTAGTTGACAGCATCGTCAAATTTGTGTTCTGTTGAGGTAAAACTCTCGGTGCAGGCAGTATTTTTGTAGGTTAAACGTGGCGTGCACCCAGATTGTATCGACCACAGCTGTTTCACGACATCAACATTTTGAGAGCTTAATTAATGCCAAACTGAATCGACTTGTATTTATCTACAATATTTTGTGAAAACGCAGTAAATTGGGGGGATAAATTATGGGTCTGTGAAAATTGTCCAGCTACATGATTCGAATCCAGGTGAAACTTGCCTGAGTTTCCGCCTGTCGGTATGGTTATGATCATTTTCAGTCTTGTTTTATCATGTCACTGGTCGTTTATTCTCTGGTGTTAACAATCGTGAAGTTTGAAGCATCCCTAAACGAGTTCACTATTCGATACCCTGGCGCCAAAATATTTACTCTTGGGTAATTACGTATTTTGAAAAGATTTTTTGTAAATCCTGACTATGAAGGGAAACTTTGGCGTTTAACTTACTTCAGTTCGACGGGGTCTCTAGGTGGTTCTGTTTCAAATGGCAACCATGTACAAAGAGGCAATCTTTGGGCAAACTGTTTAATTCTCCGAGCGCAATACTTATCTTTTTGAGGTCAGTTTGCTGATGACGGCGTTTCTAGGGAATAATAGAAGCTGTCAGTTGTGATCCCGCGAGTCTCCTGCTCGGATTGAAGCGATGAGAAAAAGGCTAGGTTTGACGGCAGCCATCTCAGGGGCCTCTGCCTTACCACCTATTGATACGGACAACACACGCAGTCCTGTTTTTTTCCTTGTCCGTTCTCAACGCAGTGACATGTTTACTTGGCAAGACTGTAAATTGGATGTTCCAGAGTGCATTTTAATGTTCCAATCCGTGGTCGAATAAAAGAACTTATCTTCACAGCTAAAGTAATGTGTCCTTCATTCGGTACTCTGGAATCATGGCAAGAACTCCTGGCATAACACATTATTTCCCCACCTTGCACTAACAGTCCTGGCAACGGCAGTAACTCTACTCATGACACAGACGAAAAAATAAAACGTAAAGAACACAATAAATTCTCCTCAGTAATGGATATCTAAAGAACTTTGTAATGACAATACATTCAGACACTGTGTGGAGTAAATGTTCGGGCCAAAGATCAAACAAAGCAAAACAAATCTGCAAAATAATAATGTTTTCAACGTAACCACTGGCGGAGAAGGAGCCGCTCTCTCATGGAAACATCTGTGGTTCTATCAGCAAAGGCTCAGTATTACCACCGTTCTGGTGTGAATGTCATGGTATGATATAGCCTATGTACATCTTCTTGCTATGAAATTACGACAGCGAAATTCACAGATCTATGTGAATTATCATAAATAATATCACGGTATAAACGAAGCAGATATCCACAAACTTATATGCTCCGCACTGCCCACTAGATGCTCACAATCCGAAATCAACACCTAAATGAAACCCAGCTGTACCCTGTAATAAGTAATCTCCCTGGCAATTATTTAGTAAACCAGGCTAGAAAGCTCCATCTTACTTACATAACTCTGTCAGTCAGGCTCTGAAATAAAAGTAATCACTAATTTATAACAAGGATTTTCATTCGCATTCAGTTTTATTTTAAAGATGACGTTAGTGTGGAACGGCACACTCCGCAACGAATTACACGTGGTGTTCACCATGACCTTACGTTTCCACAGAAGTTGCATTTTAGTAGCAACTTAAATTTAATAAGCAACATTTTTCCGCCCGGGTGACAGACGCTTCACATGGTTAACATAGCTGCCCGAGCTGCGCGCTTCATCTGTTATAACTGGTTAAACCAAATTAAGTCATTTTACTGCCAATGATCTAGGCTACTTGGCTGTATGCGGGTTAGCTGCTGCTTAGGGTAAGGAGTTAAACCGTGCAGTGGGGCGTGTGGGTATGGAAGAAAAATTCTAATACTGCAGTATGAAATTATCCATGCATTAGGCAATCGATCACAGTACGCCAGTCTCTTGCTATCCCGTTACAGATCTTACATCCGCGGTAGGTAAGGGGCAGTCTCCGTACCTTTTTCTTCCAATGTGCACGATCAGAACAGGCGCCTGGCGCACTCATCGGCTACATTGTGCCAAATCAAGGCCAGCTGTTTGTTCGATAAACTTTTGTCACGTATAAGTCATGGCGTTTCAATGTTCTGACTTAGCAGTCATCTGCTGAGATTAGCGGATAAATGGCAATAATGTTAATAGGTCGAATTCCATATTCGCATTTAAAAGTGCATAAATTCTCAAAGTGTGTCGAGTTGTCTGTCGGTTAGACTTCACTTGGAAGCTTATCAAAATGATTATGGAAATTGTGCTTACGGAAGAGGGGCTCGCGAGCAGCGGCTGACATCAGCTAACTGGCTTGATAACAAGAGACTCTGACCTTATCAACAGGCTTCCCGCCCAGTCAGGCACTCAGGAAAGTTGTGTCCACGTCTCTTGGGATGTCACTAACTCCGAACAATCTGGAGTAATCAAGTGGCTGGGGTCGATTCCAGGAATCCACCCATACACGCGAATCTTACCTGATAACAAAACGGAAGTGCATGACACTGGAACAATACGTGGCTTCTCGTTGTCCCATGTTCCTTCAAGTGGTAAGGTAAGTGTACTGCTCTCTGTGGTCAGGTTCCTTGGGTGCATTAGGTACAAAGGGCCTTCTTGTCTCAGCAACCATCTTTTCTCATACCGGGTTGTAACAGCTTTATTATGTTAGCCTTGTTCTGTGATGGTATCGGCATGTTACAGAGGACAGCGCACAATCGCAAAAGTCTAGAATGGCTAAGACTGATAGGTTGTTCAGTTACTAATAGCTGACCTGATTGACCTAAGTAGGGTTGCCGGAAGATGTAGCGTTACAGTTTTTAAAAAGTTTAATTTCCTGTGGTTATTTTATTTACTATGGATGAAATTGAACAATACAAGCAAAGCAGCAGTCCTCACTGTGTTGTCAATAGACGTTTTATAGTGTCATTGTAAAGTAAAGCTTTTTAGTTTTTTGAACTATGTAGGAAGATTCCACGGTCAGCTTATGAGGCAGTGCAACAATGCTAGTGTAGTACGCTGGGGTTTGCCGTTATATAGGAAATATAAAATACCATGTTAAATGCATCCATATGTCAGATATAATCATATAGGACGTTAGAAGACCATTTATGTAATGTGTATGAAAAAATCATGAAAAGGTGTCCCTTGAACATATATTTGATGCCGAGTGCTTTCATTTGCTTGTGAATTCTATTTTCACAATCCAAAATTTGATTTTGAATTCTATTTTGAGTGTCCAAAACTTGCTTGTGGATTCAATAAGAAACGAAAGTCATGAAGACCATGAAGAGGGCATGGGATAGTCATAAAACACAACGTACCTGATTATTAAATGGGACCAATAATCAAAAGCAAATTACACAACCCTTAAGGTAGCACAAGTTAGCCGCCGTATGAGTGGCCAATCCTACGAGGAGTGCACACTTGGTGTTAAGTGACCAACCGTAAAGGGTTATGGGGAATATGGCAATAGGGCTTTTATTCACGACTGGATAACTCTTGAGGACTAAACTATATCGTTCAACACCGAAAATTCTGTTCGATAAGATTTTTCGAGTAACTGCCCGTTTTTCTAATAGAACGAAACTGTCTGATCACACAAAATCCTCCAAATTATGATTGTAGATTACGGAATAATTGCAACACTATTTGAAAGCTCGTTTTCGTAAGATATGTGATAATGGAGTGCAATCCCTTCCTGCCTGTTTGCGGCTGCTGTGTACGGTCAGCGCACTGGGATTGGGTGGTCTCTATTGATTACCGCTCGGACACCACTGGAACGCGATGGGTTGTTTGCTGACTAAAGGCCTCGCGATATCCCGCTCAAATAAATGATAATACAACAAATTTGATGCCGCAATAGAGCCAGTCTGAGAACTCTGCCCGGAAGGATCATCTGACAGAAGCGGCATGTTTTGTATCCCTGGCGCGTTTGAGACCCGGCTGGCACTACACGGACCTCGCCTTAAATCCGACATTACAATTGTTCCGAAGCTTCAAGCCATTGGCACGCACCCAACTTACGTGACATGAATAAGACACAGACAAAAACTACTGGGCAGAGCACAAAACGGCGATAAATTATATTTTCTATGAGTGAAATGTTGTGTGCACAGTATATCTGACAACATGATTGATTTTAAAGCAAGAAAGTTCGCCTCTGTACAAAATACAGAGATGTTTAAAACAACCAGTTAACCTGTCTTAGATGTCATGGAACTAAACGCATGTAGTTTTTATTTTACAAATCAACGGAAAATATGTCCATTAGTTTAACAGCTGACATCGGAGATGAACAGAAAAAATTAACAGTAAAAACGTATAATGTATTCAAAACTTAAGAAAAATCCCCAACACCTGCACATTATTGCACGTATTAACATCTGCCTACACATCATATTAAACTCCTCTGAGTGGAGAACTAGATTCTGGGCCCAGTTGCACGAAAGTGTATTAGCTAATACTGGTATTAAGTCATATTTTATATTTAAAGTTTACCCAACCTCAGCAGCCAATGTAGTTCTCCAGTCAAAGTATAACAGCAGCAGTTGTAGTTCATATTTTGTATAATGTTACACATTTTCTTAGGATATGTACAAAATTGAAGACTTGGCTTAAAGTTAAATCTGGCATTAAGTCTTAAACAGTTTTGAACAACCAAGCCCCGATAGGCGAACACAGACAATTGTACAGTAACGGTCGATAAAAGAATATTGTAAGCCTCAAAGACAAGAAGTGAAACTAAAATATTTTGGAAACTCTTCTTTAGTGAGAAGTTTATATATTAGGTCATTTTGTGGAAAGAAGATAATAACAAATATTAAATGTAATAATGTAGCACGCCCTGTTTTCTCTGCCAAAACTGTATAATGTCAAGGCCAAGAAAAGATATTTTTGACAGACAGTCACTCAGCCAAATTACATCTAGAATTTTCTATTCGATAAATGTTGGTTGTGATCACATGGTAGAGGTGGGTATTCTCAGGTTATACATGCAGATGTTTACAAAACCCTGGAGTTTTCAAGATTTTATCAGCATCCCATATAAGAAAGTAAGGTAGATTTTCGCCCATATACACGCTAAAGATAGAACCTTTTGAAGGCCCGGCTTGTTTTAAGGCAAAGTCTAGTTTGTTATCACAAAAACTTGTTTAAAGAAGCTTTTGAATGTAAAGCGAAAGAACCACATCTCAACCACGTGAAAGCAGTCAGTAGCGAGTAGTTATATTATACTGAAGTGTCACAGGTTTCCATTACCCGACTGCCTGTTACAGCCATTGAAGTGACACGTTTCCCTTACCTGATTGCATGTTACAGCTATTGAAGTGACACAGGTTTCCCTTACCTGACTGACTGTTACAGCCATTGAAGTGACACAGGTTTTCCTTACCTCACTGATTGTTACAGCCACTGAGGTGACACAGATTTCCCTTATCTGATTGGCTGTTACAGCCATTGAAGTGATACAGGCTTCCCTTGCCTGACTGCCTATTGCATGCATTGAACATACACACTTCTCACTTTCGTGGTTGCTCTTTGTAGTTGTTAAAATTACTCATTACCTAAACCGATGACAGGTTTTTGTATCGAGTGTTTTTGATGGAGGTAGATTTTTTGGCGTAATGTTTACCCACAGGTGTGCTTGACTGACGTCTGAGTGAATCTTATAGACTAAGCGATAATTGCATCGACTATTAACACTGTCTATTATATCATCAGCCATCTATGAGCGATAATAACATCGATTGTTACACTGTCTATTGTATCACCAGTCATTAAACACTCTGTGCAGTCAACAGGGCTGTCAAATTTAACAAGTCGGTATTCAATTTAGCTAAACGAGTTTTCCCATGTAGGAGAGAAATGAACACCTTTCAAAGAGCTTTGATATTAATTCTGATTTAAATTCCGTTCACCTGTGCCGAAAGGATTACCTCATTAAAGCTGATTGTGTCTTGATTGAAAAGGTCGATATTCCACTGTAATTAACGCTGCCCGTAACCGCTATCAGCGCCATCTTCACTCTCAGCTAATATTGAACAGCAGATTGCTATGTGATTGTCGTCTACCCAGAAGTTTAGCTGAACATCGTGTGTATGTATCACTGTGTAACCCGGTGACAGCTAGCTTTTCACGTTTCGGTAGTATTTACATAAGTTATGAGCCACTTATCAAGATTATACCTGGAAGCTGGACGTGATGCCGTACATCATGTTGGGGTAGGCCTACGAAGCGATCCGTGTGCTCACTGTCGCGTACCTGTAATGTATCTGATTACACAAGACTTAACATTTGCTAGTTGCCTGACATGTGATCGGATACACAATAGTGTGAGCACAAGTGAAAATCAGTGCAGCAGAAGCAGTTGATGAGATAACATTTTAGACAACGCTGCGTTCTGTGATGCATCAGAGTTCTGTCATCTGATACAGAAGATTTGACTCGTAAGGAGATTGAAAAAACACTGAGCAGTTTAGAGAAAGCTCATTTTATCGCGGCAGAATACACTTCAGAACGGAACCAGAGTGACTCAAACTAATGAAAGCCTTTGATTATCTATAAAATTTATATACTTGAAAGTTACGATGTAACAGTACTGCTCAGATAATTAGTAGCGGTGCCGAAAGCATCACACCCGACACCACAACCTGTCACATTATACTGTCACTGGGCCAACCAGTCAACGTTTCCTTGCTCTAACTTCTTTCAAAGTCTTTCGAATGACCCGACCCGGGTTTGATCCCGGGTGATCTGACTTCAAGACCGACGCTCTAACCACTGGGCCACCGAAGAAGTTAGTGTGCGTTTCAGGTGTAGAAGAGCCCTGTCGTACCGAATTGGGTATGGAGAACTTTTTGTATCTCTGTATAGGCCTATAGGCCAAGCAGCGAAGAAAATATATCTTAATATACAGGAATTCAAGAACAATATAGATTGTACATGTGGCACATCTGGATTTGTATATTTATCAAATCGACTAGGGCTCTCTCTGACGTCGATTATACGACAAGAGAGATGATGTTAGCTTCGATATTGTTAACTCTCCTTTTATGGATGCCAAAATGTCAGAAAGCCCTGCATATGCTGTATACATATCCCGCCTGGTTGTGCGTGCTAAAATGTGTACCAACATCGAAGATTTCAATTCTACGTCATAAAATACTCCGGCTGAATATCCTAGTCATGGCTTCACCTATACAGCGCCCACATTCAAAGTTTCTTAAATTTTGCAAAACATACCCGTCATTAATGATAACTTGGAGTCATAGCGTGGAAGTTCTATGAGGGATATAAACTGCATAGATATGTATTTGAGCTGTAAACAGGACACAGTTTTAATATCACCGCTGAGATATTGTGTGCCTTTTTATTGCTTTATAGCAGTATATTATGCATAGCACTAGTTACCCTTCAATATTTCAGCATGTATAAAGTGTTGTAGACTATATATGTACATAATTTGACAGATAGTATATTACATAACACGTAAGCTTATTCGTCTTCTCGATATCATTGGAAACGGTTGTTTCACAATACAGTGTAGGGTACAGTTTGCGATTTCCAGATGTTAACTTTGTTAATAAAACTAGTCTTTGGGAATCTGCTCATGGCTATTTGCTTTTACCGGATGTCTTGGATACCTTGGTTTTACAGGATGACGGATTGAACTGTCATTTGAACACGTCACAAAATTTGGTTCCCCCGCACAATCAAAGCGATCAGTTGCATATACAAATTTGGGCTTTGCTTCAGAGATCGTTTCGTTAGGCAAATAGTACTACTTCGTTGTTGAGGCACCAGATGGCAGCTGCAATGTCATCACCAAGCTTAGTTTACGGTAAACAGATCACAAGAGTCTAACTATGCAAACTAACAGTGTGACGAAGCAGCGAGATGGAATCGTGTAGTTCAGCCACAGATCTCAGCGACCATTAAACTTCCGTGCAAAGAGGAAAATTCTCTTCTGGTCGTTGTTTAAAGGACTCGCAATAAACTGGCGCGGCACCAGCTTTATTACTTCGCTCATCACACTTGGTTTGATAGTTTACAGTATGTTCACACAACCATTGGTTGCAGACAAAGCTGAAATGGAAGTACATGGGTGGATATGTGGATGGCATACACAAGTCACCAAATGTCCACGTCTGCTCTACATTGGAGCGCTTTATCATTAGTGTCAGAAAGCCCTGGCTGTCAGGCGCCGGTGCTGGCCTAAGACAACGATGGCTCTTATGACTCTGTTCCCACCAAGGTGTGATTTGATCAGGTTTTAATATGCGTTTTAACGCCACATGCAAAGATTGTGACAGTGTGATCTTGGTCTTTTTTTTTTGGAGTAGAGAAAAACGTTAACTACCGATCTGTGGCAAATTTCTTCTCGGTCTCTGCCTGATTTTCTCCAACCAAAAATGCTGGTGTCCGCCGTTTAAATGAAATACTCCTGAGTACGGCGTAAAACACTAATGAAATAAATAAATGTGGTAAGTGACTGAGGAACTAGCCCTCATGTGAGAGACTGAAAAGGCCGGCGACCGTTGTCAGGAATGGCCTCTGATGATCATACATATGTCCAGCTTGCACGTGATCTTTCAGACGCCGTAAATGTGACGCAATGGCTGGTGCAAACACTATACATACATGCACACATGCACATAAAGGATGGTGCCATAAATGTGCCGTGATGGGGCAAACACTATACATACATACACTCATGCACATTAAGGTTGTTGCCGTAAATGTGCCGTGATGGGGCAAGCAAGTACGGTAAAAGAGATTCCGAAGTTACGGTGGTACATGTACCGCTGTAACAGAGATAAGTGCCTTTGTAGGAAGGTACGATGATGATGTGTTACAACATATATACAGCTGTCCTGACAACGATAAGTACTGATAAGGAAAGGTACACTGAAGGCGTGGTACGACATATATACAGCTGTCCTGACAACGATAAGTACTGATTAGGGAAGGTACGCTGAAGGCGTGGTACGACATATATACATCTGTCCTGACAGAGATAAGTACTGATAAGGGAAGGTACGCTAAAGGCGTGGTACAACATATATACATCTGTCCTGACAGAGATAAGTACTGATAAGGGAAGGTACGCTAAAGGCGTGGTACAACATATATACATCTGTCCTAACAGAGGTAAGTATTACTGTAGGAAGGTACGATGATGACGTAGTACAACATATATACACCTGCCCTTACGGCGATAAACATTGTTGTAGGAAGGTACGATGATGACGTGGTACAACATATATAGGCCTACTGCTGTCCTGACAGAAATAAGATCTAATGCAGTCCTGATGCGGTACGATCATGACGTAGTACAACATTTATACAGCTGCCTTGACAGCGATAAGTATAGATGTAGAAAGGCACGATAATGACTTGTTACAACATATACAGGCCTACCGCTGTCCTGACAGAGATCATTTCTGAGGTAGGAAGGTACGATGATGACGTGTTACAACATATATAGGCCTACCGCTGCCCTAACAGAGATAAGTTCTGATGCAGGAGGGTACGATGATGACGTGTTACAACATATATAGATCTGTCCTGACAGAGATAAATTCTGATGTAGGAAGGTACGATGATGACGTGTTACACAAATATACAGCTGTGCTGACAGAGATGTGTGCACGTTTGGTGATCAGCCATCAACACGCGCCAGTGGCGCATAAAGTCTGCCTGATCACGGTAGAATTCACTAGTACCGGGTATCCGAATGAAGATTTATTACTGTTAATATCCCACCAGCATCCGCACATTTATTGAACGTAAATTACAGCGGCGTGAAGTTAATCGGCGAGAGGTTGGAACTGTGTGAAGAAGAAATGAAGGATTGATTGTGTTGAGATGAACAGCGATAAAGGTGGTGGAGTTACCGCACTCCCCTTACGACCCCCCCCCCCCCCCCCCACTCCCCACCCACCGTGCCCCTTTGCTTGCCCAGCCTTTACCACCAGCCTTCACCGCCAGTTTGTCAGTTGGATGTGTCATACATGTTGTTACAATGCGGAGATAACTTACATGGATACAGCTTCCTTACGGCAGAAACATTCTGTAGATAGAAATCAGTTGTGCCGGTCATTTGGTTCCTATTAACCAAATGTAATTGCAACTCATACCGGACGTTGATCTTTATGATTGGGCAATATACAGAAAGCATCGCATACTTTTAGGTGCACGCAGAAAACTGGCATCGTCCTGACAAAATAGGTCCTAATCATTTCCTACATGGAAGAGATTCACTAAAGATAAAATTCATAATCTCGATTGTTCCTTACCGTACTCTATCGGAAAGATGTTAAAAACGAAACAGACTTTTCTAGATTCAAGTTTGTAATGGAACTCAACATATTCTGAAGTTTTGTGCATAGACCGTTTCAGGCGGCAAAATATATGTGAACTTCTCCAAGCACGATTATGAAGGAGATGAAGTCATTGAGAGCAGATTATTTGTTGGTTATCTTGCTCAGTTGATTTTTGTTCCATTTGTTTTATCAGATCTGGGAGTAAAGCACAGGTTATTTCGCAAAAACGATGACATAAATTGTTGCACAGTCGAAGTTTGTCGTAATTTGTTGGCTTACCCACAGTATCCAACTGCTTCAGTCGAATTTTTGCCGGACTTGAAACCGAGGGTTAGTTTCCCAAGCTATAACGTTATATAGCATAGATTCACAACGTCGTATAAAAGTCCGTATTGATAAAACAGGCTCCTATCCAGGGGTAAACAATTCCATAAGAAGTGTTCATTGTAACTTTTTAATAACACACTAAATTAGCTACACTCTATTAGTTCTCTAAACGATAGGACGATAATAGATAAGCTTCATTTGACTATTTTTGCTATTTCCTCCGGGGATATACATCTTACTTATTCAGCACAGACAACAGGTGCTACCACACTCGAAATAAATACAGAACTCAAATTTTAATCGTGAGCTGTCCATTCAATGATTTGGCGAAATAAGGGCTACGTGTAAATGCCTCATTTACAGCTATGTTGTGGCAACCTGTATGCAAATCGGTCTACATATTTCTGCTCGCACATGGTCACACATGTCCCGTGTTGTATGGATGTCGTTAGTGATGCAAGTTGCTGTTGCAGTCAGGTAAAGGGCATCTTTTCACCCATCCTCGTGTCGGACACGCGCAGAAGCCTGGTGCAGTACCAGCTGGACAAGATTAATGAATATTCGGTTCTGGTAATAAACTGACTAAAGCTTGTATATCTCTGCAGTCTTGTCGACCAGCCCATACCCGCTCCCTCCTCTCTCTCTTCCCGCGGGCTATCAGTTACCCCAGCCCCAGTGAGGCGGCCAGATGGAGAGATTGTTGTTATCTTAGCAAATTGCTGCCATGTGACTTCACCTGATAACGGTTTCTTTTACCTGACTAACTGAGGTATTCTGGTGGGACTGCAGCGCTCGTGCACTACCTGCAGTAACCAAACCTACTACACCGGCATCACCACGTAAAGGTACGTATGTACACACTCGTGGTTATTATATATAAATAAAATGAAATAATGGTGCATATATAAGCAGGTATGCTATCAAAGGTGTAGATGTGCTAATTAATGGAAAAATTTTGCAGATATAATTAGTCTCTTATAAATACGTTGTAATTAAGTATAAGAAATACCATATCCACAATGCCAATTTCGTCGAACTTATAAAGTGAGAAAACCCCACCGTTGCATAAAACACGAATGTAATATTATCACGGTAAAGAAATGTAAGTTTAGCGATCGCCTTACTCTGACCAAGCGCCCTAAGGGGGTCATTTCAGACGCCAAGTCGTTGACCAGTTATGCCCAGTCTTTGTAAAATGAATGGTATTTGTGGATGAGCAACTTTTATATATAAAATATTGTCCAGGATTGTCCATCAATAACCTTCAGCGTCTTGTGTGCTTGGGTTTGTCCTTCCGTCACGCCAACATCTTTTCGCTTTGCTGAACAAAATGCTTTGCTCTCATCCACTTGTCACCACATAATACTGCACCTCTAGTCGCGTAATATATCACGATCATCTTTCTTATCACGTCCATACTGCACGTGTAAGTAACGGCCATCTGCCTTACCACATCCATACTGCACCTGTAAGTAACGGTCATCTGCCTTACCACATCCATACTGCACCTGTAAGTAACTGCCATCTTTCTTACCACATCCATACTGCACTTGTAAGTAACGATCATCTTTCTTACCACGTCTACACTGCATCTGTAAGTAATGGTCATCTTTTTTACCACATCCATACTGCACCTATAAGTAACGGTCATCTTTCTTATCACATCAATACCAAAAATACAGTAGTATATCAGTAACAGTCACATTTCTCATCACATACATCTTGCACCGCTAATCGTATATATGTGAAAGTCGTCTTCTCATATGCATACTGCACCTCCAGTCGTATATATGTAAAGGTCATCTTCTCATATGCGTACTGCATACGTAACAATCACGGATATGACTATTTAATCACGGATGCAGTTTATCAAGAAACAATTTTGAGAAAATAACGAAATGTTTTTGTGTTTTTATCAGACGAACACACCATATGAATAATGTCAGACAGCATATCAGTAGTGTCTATCATGTTTGGACACAGGAGAATCCAGTGTTTTATCATGATACATGTTATTTATGTCCACAACTCAGGGCTGCAGCATTTCAATTGTCCAGGAAAAAGCGCTTTCGTAATCTTTTTGATGAACTTTTTAAATAATTTACTTTCCGACGTGAAACATAAACCTCATCCCCATATCAATCTGTTTACACTGTTAATAAATGATCTGCTTAATCTCACGTACATCTCAAACTCGTTGCCAAATATTCAACGAATCTCTCGCAACATGTCTTCTTTGGTTTCTCCAAATAGTCTATGATTCTAGCTGCAAAACACTCTCTGGAAGGAGCCACTGCGGAAATTTATTGACGATGTAGGATGAAAGTACATGTGTTTTTCCAGAACTGTAGGGAGTCTGTCATGAGTTCAACTGAACTCATGGAGGCACCGTGATTAAGCGACAAGATGGGGTGAAGATACCACCAGAGTCTACCCCTGTTTACGCGGGATCTGGGAGTGGGGGGAGGGGGGGGGGAGCGTCTTGTGTTAATTGATGTGATGCTTTGTCAGCTGCTAATGGATTCTCCTTCTTCCTTCAGGATGTCATAAAAACAATGTCCAGTTCTGTAAGCCCCATTTTCACAGCGCCGTGGAACGTTCGAACAAAGGCCGTTTTACTTTGAATTAGCCATCGTTTTGGCAAGCTTTTAAGAGCTGGCTTTGTGAAGAGCGTTAGGATTCTGTTATATGAAATATTGCTTACCCTTTTGCTGGGGATTTCCTGCATTCATTATGCATTGATGTAACCTCAACCTTTCAACATCTGTTGATTTCTGTAGGCATGGATTGTGTTAAAAAGACTAGCGTTTGATAGCTGATTTTCATTGGAAATTTACGAGGTGTTGAAATTCCTCTTGAACCTGTTTACAAAGGCAGTCAGTGGGAAGTAGTTTTCCCTGTTCCCCGCCCTTGTACGTGTGAATGAATATGATTGGTTAGCTGTAATCTGGTGCGAGTTCCATACTGATGGTCGGGATAGCGCATTATTCCCGATTTCGTCGTCCCATGGGTAAACGTCAGACATCAGACTCGCACATAACAGTTAAATACGGCGTTCGAGCATTCTGCGCATGTCAAGGCATCATGACAACTAATACACAGTAATGTTTGGCTGGTCTTCTTTTTGTCTTATTTACACTACCCATCCAAGAGTTGATCAAAGGCAAACGGTTGCGTGTTGCATTTTCGGTTGCTCTTCAGAATAAAGACGCTATGACTGAGTGCTGAGCGTTAAGAGTTGAAAAAATCATTCCCCTCTATAAAAAGCGATTGCAAATAAATATTTGTTTCACTTTCACCCAACTAACCACAAAAACAGGTTTAAGAGCGTTGCATGTTAATGAAATACCTTTTTACACGAACAAGGAGGCCAGTCATGCTCTCGGATCCTTTTTGTAGAGGTTGACATTTGTCATAGCTGCTAATGCCTTCAGGGCGAGACCTTGCAAGTCTTATTCTGATAAATTTGAAGAGCTCTTCCCGTATTATATTATCAAACAATTCCAGTCACTGTATTTTGTTAACACTCCACTGTAACAGTGCCTCTTTCCTAGAATTTGATATTTTTTCAAATAGTTTATAACTGAAGAAATCGTTTGTAAAATATTGTGGATGTGGAATGGTTGAGTCTTTCTATTTCTTTCGTAACAGAAATGTAACAGAAGCATTAGGGTATAATTCTGCTCAGCTAGAAAATTATAACTATACCACCATGAATATAAGCAATTTTATAGGCATTTACACACGATCTACTGTAATAGTTTTGTTCACAATTCCCGCATTATCTGTTCAAGGTTCTGAACGACACATGAGCTAGGTGTCACAACCTAGTGACAAATCATCCGGAATATCGGTTAACCGCACACGAAAAAAAATTTGTTCCTCATTTTTTTTAAGAATCCGGAGACGAAAGATGGTCACGTCATACGTTCACGATTATGTGGTGTCACATCAGCAGTAGCCGTCGTTTTGTATATACTCACCTGACATTTCCATAGACGCTGTTTGGTTAATGTAAACTACGACAATCTGAGCCCGATTCATTCGTCTCTGGATTTTTGTTGTCAAAAATTAAACACGCTAAATCCTTGTCTTTGGAATTCTTGATGTGGTAACCCCAACCGGAGGAAATTTCGAGGATTTTATGTTACCGAGATCAAGCAATCTTTTTATTTTTCTTCAGCAATTGTTGTCTCTTTGTACAGGGTTTAAGTTTGTTGAGAACTGAAGACATGTTGCGACTCGTACCATATGTTTACACCAACTACACTGTTAAAAATTTCCCTTAAACGTTTACTCGATTAAGTAAAGTGTTACTACTCATAAAAGTATACATTTACTTGTGTAATGTCATGGTTAGCTCTTACCTTGGCTAACTTTTAACAGTTACCTTTACTTAAACACATTCACTCAAAAGATGCATCCCAGATTTGTAGTCATTCGTGCATGCTACAGTGGGCCGATATGCCTATTTGCTTTAGGGAAGTAGTGGAAGTATACATAACACACCAGCGTATAACACGGCCAAATGTAATCGTTCAGCTGTTTGGATGGCGAGTGGGATGTACCCATGCCTGAACATGTACGTGTTTACTGACATTTACGATCGCAATGTATACAAAAATTACTATTTCAAGCAAAATACTTTAGTTCATCTTAAAAAATTATGGAATATTTGCCGTAAAAGGTAAACATTTACACACTATGTGTAAAACATATACATTAATCGCTGGACTATTATTAGGAATTCATTCTAAAAGTGTATCAACATGACAATCTTTTCTGTGATTTTATTAACTTTTTTTGAGGTGTGGGGGGGGGGGTGAGGGTGAGATTTAATGTTTGCTGTTACGTGTTTCATTAATTATTACCACACAAACGCGCATGCGTGTGATGTGAGAATTTTTGTGTGGTGTTACTCGTATGCTGTCATGTCATAGCATCGACTCTAAAGAGGATCTATAGATATCGTGTATATCATAAGAAATTTTTTATTCATTTTATTATTTATGTGATTGTTGTTTACTGCCATACTCATCCAGAGTCGCATGTAAAGAAATGATTTTGCACAGTTTGTGTTTTTACGATTAGATTAAAAAAATTATAGTTAGTGTTTTGTGTTATGTTTACAGTTAATCTTTACAGGTTAAGTGTTAAGGTGACTTTTTAGAAACAGTGTTTAAGCATTTACTTGTAGTTTTAAAGATTTTACATTACGCGTGGGTTTATTATGTGCAGGAAAATTGATAAACAATGCAATTAATCATTTGAACTAGATGAAGTATAGACGTAAAATCTTGGCAGATTTCTGGTTTCATACCTCTGGGCTTGTCATTGTATAATGTTACATTCATTGAAGCGGGATTGTCTTGATACTGTAACTCGGTCCCCACTGGCTCCCTCTAATTTACCATTGCTGTGGTGTAGCTGATTTGGCATTCACAAGTAATGTTACGAGTTCGAATCCAGCTATAATGATGGGTCGGTTTTGATCAGGGGGATTTTCGGTTTCACCAGGATTTCTCCACCCTCGTAAAATTGACTGCCATCGTCGTACAACAGAAAAAATTTTTACGAACATTATTAAGCCCTTTTCAAATAAATAAATACATTAATTAGGTAGAAGTATTTGATAACAGCAGGTTCTATTCTCACTTGCCTTAGCAACACCTTTTTTATTTACAGAGAACTGCACCCAACCCTTTCTTTAATCCTATAGATTTGGGGTTTCTGGTACAGTAGCTGTCCGTTCAGCAATGGTGTATCCTCGAAGTTATTTCAGTGCATTTGTGGGCGGTTAATTCTCGCAAGGAGCGAACCAAACATTGCCGAAAGAGATAGAACTTCTCCCAAATGTTTTTTCTGGCGGCCGTAAGTGATTGACACGGCTCCACCAACATGTACGGGTGAGTTGGTAGTGGTAGTAATTTACAGTGTCTATTTGTAGGTCTTCCAGACAATATCGCGGAGTTGAGAGTCTCGGACATATCGTCGAGGATATTGACAGGAGGCATAAATTACATCTAGACCATCACCTCTGACAAGGCATTGCAGTCGCCGTGAAACTATCAACTCCCATGTAATAAACTGCACATCGTGTTCGGGATGCACGAGCCCGTGGGTAATGTGTAAGCTCCTTGTCGCCGAACAGCCGATGAAGGGTTAAACGACTGGTTCACACACAGCCGCAGAGTTACTTGAAAAGTGATTGGCAATGTGTTAGCAACTGCTTAGTTTGTATGTGCAAAGCCGCTGATTGGTCAACAGTTGGTGTCGCGTAGGAGTCAGGCATTACTCCGGCATCGAACCCGGATGAACTCACCCCAGAGGAGATCAGGTAAGGTCTTATCTCTGCTCCTTCACTGCTTGGCTTTCATACTATACCATCAAAGCTTTCTGCAGCAGGAGATGCAAACCCCTGTATGTTCCATCTTCGGCATGTCCCTTCTGAATGATAAACAAGGTTAGTTCCGTACAAATGCGTACTCAGCTTGTTCAAAAACAGCGGACAGCATGCACGAGTGATCTTCTGATTAAATTAGCCTTAGTTAATTGCCAGTACTTGTCTTGACAGAAGAGTGAATGAAGATAAATTTGGGCAACTGTCATTATAACGACACCGCCGAGACGCCGGGTTTTTAGTTTTTCTTCAGTGTATATAACATATAGAAATGGTCATGAATTTGAACAGATCTCAAATCAGAAATGTAGATGCTAAGCGAATTCGCAGATCTGTGGGATAGGTAGCTTAAAGTAAAAATAAAGTAAACTATGAATTAAGACTCATCAGACAGAAAAATGATAATTGTGGGCAAAATTACTTTCATTTATATTTTATAGATTTTTTGAAGATTAGTTGTTGAAAGACATTCAGATATTTAAATCCCATGGTGGGCTTCACGAGCCATACTGACAGTATCAAAGAACTCTGACGTCACGTCACCTTTTTTCCTGATGTTGACCACGAGTAAGGAATTTGTGAGAACATTATTTCAAACATCTTTTACTCATGGGTAAAAAGAGTTTTTCCAACATTCAGTGTCGCGATTACAGTTGGAAAAACTTCCTGTGACACCCTAAACTTCTGTGTCCCTAAACTGTTATACTATTTTCACTCTTCAGAATTCAAACGTTTGAACGCCTTTGACTCTCTTACAAAAACAGATGAAAGTATATTTATACATAGTTTTAAGTAGTCTATTAAGTGATGCCTACTTCGATTTTTAGGGATCCACACATGCATGCAATGACCGATATTCAGGGACAGTCATCACATACAACCCATGACGGATATTCAGAGGCAGTCATCACATGCATCCCATGACGGATATTCCGGAACAGTCTATACATGCATCCCATGACCGATATTCCGGAACAGTCCTCACATGCGTCCCGTCACAGATATTCCTTAACAATCCACAAGTGCATCTGTGACCGATATTCCAGAACAGTCCACGCATACATCCCGTGACCGACATTCAGGGACAGTCGGCACATGCATCCCATGACAGATATTCAGGGACAGTCCACACGTGCATCTGTGACCGATATTCAGGGATAGTCATCACATGCATACCATCACAGCTATTCCTAAACAGTCCACACATAACCGATATTCAGGAAATTTGGACGAAACTGTGACCAATATTTAGGAACAGTCATCACATGTGACCAATTTATTTATTTATTTGATCGGTGTTTTACGCCGTACTAAAGAGCATTTCATTTATACGACGACGACCAGCATTATGGTCGGTGGAAACGGGGCAGAGCCCCGGGGAAAACCACCACCATCGGCAGAATGCTGGCAGACCTTCCCACGCACATGTGACCAAAATTCAGAAACTATCCACACATACATCTGTGACCGATATTCAGGGACTGTCCGGTGTACTACTGAGGCAAGGATTTAGCATGAACATGAGATGGGTATTCCGCAAGGTAGTAAAATCAGTATTCAGTAAGAGAATAAAACCAATACTCAGTAAGAGAGTCAAACCAATATTCAGTAAGAGAGTCAAACCGATAACCGGTATTCAGTAAGAGACTAAAACCAGTATTCAACAAGAGACTGAAACAATTATTTAGTAAGTATTTTTAGACTGAGGCCAGTATTTAACGAATGTGGGTAGACCGGTAGTCAGTAAGAGCCTCACTTTATAGTAACACGATACGGTTATTTAACGAGTGGCCGGTGATAAGGGCCTATTGTCGACATGTTACAAAACTTTAGAGATCTGGTGTACACTCTTTCCTGTGGGTTTATAGTGGAATAGTATCGTTTACACATCGATTTTGGTGACTGGCAGTATACCATCTGAAGGCAGTGTCATATACTACCCTCGGAAGAGCACTGGATTAGGTCTCTGGCTACATGTTTGGACAAATGACTTCTGGCAGGAAAGCCCGCCCGAGCTACATTTCCATCATTAACCTCAGTGATTTTTAAAACGGCTTAAAGCGGAATTTACTGACCGTAACAAGGAAGACCTGCATGGAAAATACATGTATAACATATCCATGTGAACAGGTCTTATGGAAAATAATTCTACGGCACGACTGGATTGTTTAACCCAGAGCGTCCACAATACTTAGGGGGTTTATCAATGATTACACGCAATGTCCAAATAAGAGTGAGTAATACATAAGCGAATGAAATAGGTTTGTTTTGCATATATTGAAAAGCTCCGATTTCGAATATATAAATATATGGATGAATGAAATTGCCCTATTATTGGTTTACCGCCATTGTTGTAGTGGTCAACAGCTGGCCAAGAAGCTGTCGATCTGTTATGAGTTTTTCTCAGGTCTTGCTGCTTTTTTTCTATTAACATGAGGATCTAGTGCCATTTCTAGTTAGAAATGGTTTATCAGAGATTTAATCATGATGGCTTTGTAGGCAAATGTGTATTTCTAATAAATGGAGCTGTTCGGAATGAAACAAACGACCATCTGCTCTCCCTGGACACTTAATTCACTTATCATTGCCTGGAGTGAGTGAGTGCTTGGGGTTTAACGTCGTACTCAACAATTTTTCAGTCATATGACGACGAAGAAATCCTTAGGGTGCATGTACGTGTGATGTGCCTCTTTGTTGCAGGACGGATTTCCACTGCTCTTTTATTTAGTGCTGCTTCACTGAGACGACTTACCGAAGGCAAGTAAGCCGCCCCGCCCGAGCCATTATACTGATACGGGTCAACCAGTCGTTGCACTATCCCCTTCATGCTGAACGCCAAGCAAAGAACGTACAACTTCCTCTTTTAAAGTCTTAGGTGTGACTCGATCTAGGATTGATCCTGGATCTACCAGTCCCGAATCATTACCTGGAGTTTAAGTGGATAGGTATATAAAATATATATGTTTGGTACACCATTCAGATACTGATTTATACGTCTAGAACATTTCTGCTCTCTTGCCATCATTGAAAACTGTGGAATGCTTATATTTACTTGAACCCCTCTTAATTACTTATTTCACATACTTTTTTAGTTCTGTTTATTGGCTGTGTATGTTGAACGTTTTTCTGGAAATTAGTTTTGTGATTATTGACTTGGAACATCAACTGTGATTGTTGATTTATATAAGAATGTAGGTTCCAGTGCCTAGATTTTGAGTTCTTCACTCAAAATGAAGTACAACGAAGGACTACATAAAAGGTCTAAATATAACTGTTATCAGAAGACACCTTTTATCTCATTGTCCTTACACGCGTGAAGCTAAACATAATATGGCCAGTGCCCTTACAGGGGTAAATTTAACCGTAATACGGTCATTGCCATTAAAAAGGTGAATCTAAACGTAATATGGCCATTGCCATTTTAGAGGTGAATTTAAACGTAATATGGCCATTGTTCTTACAGAGGTGAATCTAAAAATATATGGCCAATGTCCTTATAGAGATGAATCTAAACGTAATATGGCCATTGTCCTTACAGAGGTGAATCTAAAAATGTATGGCCAATGTCCTTATAGAGATGAATCTAAACGTAATATGGCCAATGTCCTTATAGAGATGAATCGAAACGTAATGTGGTGAGTGCCCTTACACAGGTCAGTCTGAAGGTAATATGATCAGCGCCTTTACAGTGGTGGATGTAAATGTAATATGACTAGTGTCATAGAGATGAATCTAAACGTAATGTGGTGAGTGCCCTTACACAGGTCAGTCTGAAGGTAATATGATCAGCGCCCTTACAGTGGTGGATGTAAATGTAATATGACTAGTGTCATAGAGATGAATCTAAACGTAATGTGGTGAGTGCCCTTACACAGGTCAGTCTGAAGGTAATATGATCAGCGCCCTTACAGTGGTGGATGTAAATGTAATATGACTAGTGTCATAGAGATGAATCTTAACGTAATACATCTATATATAAATCACTTACCCTAATGGAGAGGGTATATAGACGTACCATATTGTCATCGATCTTAGAGACGTGGAGATATACGTAACATTGTCACCGATCTTAGAGACGTGGAGATATACGTAACAGTGTCACTGATCTTAGAGACGTGGAGATATACGTAACAGTGTCACTGATCTTAGAGATGTGGAGATACACGTAACATTGTCACTGATCATAGAGATGTGGAGATACACGTAACATTGTCACTGATCTTAGAAACTTGGAGATACACGTAACATTGTCACTGATCTTAGAAACTTGGAGATACACGTAACATTGTCACTGATCTTAGAGGCTAGGAGATACATGTAACATTGTTACTGATTTTAGAGACTTGGAAATATACTAGTTTACTGACATTGTCACCGATTTTATACAGGTGGAGTCAAATGTAATATGGTTACAGACCTAACAAAAGGCTAGCTAAAAGGAATGTGGACATTGCCTTTTGTCTTTTATGGTCATTGTGGTCCATCTGTTACATGCGTGAAGTCCTTTGTGATGTCCGGAAGATATACAATCACAACCGTCTGATTTGACCTTTTGGTTCTTTGGATGACACGTCCATGTTTAAAAGAGGCAATTTAATCAGACGTAGACAGAATCGCGTTTAGGGACTTTCACGTATAAACAGAAGAGTCGTGGAAGAAACTTTAAATCAGGCGATTGGGAAAGTAATTGAAGCGTTCACCCGATAAGCCGAAAGATGAGATAAGATGGCAGACGGTTATTGGTGATATCAACTCCCGCCGTGTTGAGCCGTGCTTGTTCTTCACCGTTAAGCCATCTCGCACCCCGAACCACACGTTTCTGGGGCTTTTTTTTTTTGTTACGCACAAGGCTCTTCTTGCATTACAACGTCTCACGTTTTAAAAGGAAATTTGACTTGGACGACAAGTGTTGGTATTCCCATTTTGATGCGTGATTCAATAGAGGTGTATCTCATTTGAGAATGTCACTCAGGATTATATGTGTGTATGGTTCTGAGGTAACGTTTGGAAATAGAGCTTTTCTGACACAGAGCTTGCTGCCTCCACGCCTCAGTGCTAAGACAGGCTTTGGGGATGTGCCATCACATAACTTGACCGGCTCAGCATATACTAGCCGCTGTAAGATGCAGGCAGAATAGTGGGTGATTTACACCACAGCAATGCTGTATCTGTAAGCCTCTTCTCCCTTACCAAGTAGTCCCGTCAATATGTTTTCTCAGGCTGAAGCAAAACAACGCCGTACAAAAAAAATTATAGACAGATTATAAGCATTTGGTTATTTAGCCAGCGACTTTATGCCTTTAGGAAAGAAACGTTATGAATTTAATTAGGCTTCGTTCAGTCCAATCTAATGCAGCTGAGAGAATTTTTAAACGAAGGAAAATGGAGATCTTGTAACAATGTAACCCAAGTTCCTCATCGTCTTTCGCACATGCCCCTGATTTGTTGTCAATTAAATTCTAATACGTACTTGTAATTATCACTGCAAGACTAATAATAAGATATCTTCTTAGTTAACCCTTAAGTAATAGCGAAATCTTTGGCAAAAAGGATTTATAATAGATAGAACCATAATACCATACGTAAAACCAAAGCTGAGACCGGACATGGATAATTGCCAAAGTACCCATCTCGATTTCGCCAAGGAAAAAAACAAAAAAGCGATTGTTCTGTCCATAACTTGCACAACGACCTTACTAAAACAAAACATCCTTTGTTCGATCAATTGAAACGGTTGTCTTGTTTTTGTCGTATTACCGGGTATCCTTCTAGATTGCTCCACAAGAACGTCTAACCTTATTTCTGGAAGTTAGGAAAATTTAATCGGCCGGGATACGCTCAGTGGGGAATACCCGACTAAGCCTCCTGCTATTGATACCGTCCCGGATTTTGTGGCGGAGCGCGGCCTAGTGTAACCTTATTGTCTGCAGACTGGAGGATTCAGGGCGCAGATTTCATTCCGAGTCGCGAACAAATTCTCCCACTGCTCAATAACACAATCATCCATCACAGTTTCATTGGCAAGTAGACTTCCGGTCGATTGGTAGAGGGTTTTCTCAGTTATAAAGTGCCATACCCTCATGTAACTGTTATCTCAAGGACAGATCGTCACAGTATTATCTCATGGTTACGCTCCATGCTATCCTCACACCATTATCTCAAGGACATGATCCATTTTATCCTCACTCCATTATCTCAAGGACATGTTCCATCTTATCCTCACACCATTATCTCAAAGATATGTTCCACCTTCACGGACATTTTCAAGGACGTGTTCCATTTTATCCTCACTCCACAGTTTCAAGGACATGTTCCATCTTATCATTACGCCATTATCTAGAGAACATGTTCCATCTTATCCTCACACCGCAGTTTCAAGGACATTTGCCATTTTATCCCCTATCTTCACAACATTTTCTCAGGGTTAAGTTCAATCTTATCCTCACACTATTATCTCAAGGAGATGTTCCATATTATCCTCACACGAAGTTCTCAAGGACATGTTCCATATCATGGTCACATCATTATCTCAAGGACGAGGTTCCATATTATCTTACTGTACTCCATTATTTTATGGACAAAATCAATCCATTTTAAGGTTAGGTTATGTCAGATTGTCCCCCAGTGTCTGACGGACAGGTCTCAGTTTACCGTTAGACCATGATCTCAGGGACAGTTTATGTAAATTTTATCAGTACCGAATTACTCTTTACTTATTTATTTATTTGATGGGTGCTTTACGCCGTACGCAAGAATATTTCAGTTATACGACAGCATTATGGTGGGAGAAAACCGGGCAGAGTGCGGGGGAACCCACGACCATCTGCAGGTTGCTGACAGACTCCGTATTACTCTTGGTTGCATATATATCATCACGTCAGCATATCATGACCTTACCAGCTCCTGCATTTATCAAGCAAGATAAGATTTAGATCATAAATTGCAAGTGTTTAAAAAGCCAAACGCAGACGAAAAAAAGCAAGAATTGTGATTTGTAGGCCTACATTGTTCTGGTTCTGTAATATGTTGCGGCTACGACTTATGGCTAAACCCAAATCATATTTATGCATTGATTCCACTAGCCGGGGTGTGTAAGGAATCCTCATTTATATCAAGTCTTCTATTTAGCTTTTGTGATTGTGGAAAGCATGGAGGCTTAATAGAAACCAATATTTATTTGTGGATGAGTAAAGTCATGGATGTGGATGTGGTGCTTACCACTCACTCCTCACTCATAGACAGTAAAAGCAAAACAGCGACGGCATTGCGATTAGCAAATGCTCACACGTAACTGGTGAAACACACCCCCTTTGCCCCTTGGTCAATTTGCCCCTGTTAGGGTTTATCCCATCTGCTCATGTAAATGCTCCGTGGCTGATGCAAAATTACGTAAAAAAGGAGAGGGATATGGCATCGCGTCTGAGGGATATTATGGACATTGTGTCTGAGGGATATGACAGAAATCGTGTCTGAGGGATTTGATGGAGATCGTGTCTGAGGGATATGATGGGCATCGGTGTCTGAGGGATATGATGGGCATTGTCTCTCAGGAACATGATAGACATTATGTCTGAGGGATATAATGGACATCGTGTCCGAGGGATAATAGGCAAATTGTTGAAGGGATATGATGGCATTGTGTGTGTAGAATATGATGGACATTGTGTCTGAGAGATATGATGGACATTATGTCTAAGAGATATAATAGGCAAGGTATCAGAGGGATGTGATGGACGTCTTGCGTGAAGGATATGATGGACATCGATGTCTGAGGGATATGATGGGCATCTGTATCTGAAGGATATGATGTGGATGATGTATAGGCGACATGATGGTTAGATTTAATTGTTTGTGGATACATTTACTTAACACATACTTGACTTAAGGTCACTGGCTGGTTGATCTGGGTTGATGGATATCGTGTGTAAGGGATATGATAGACATCGTGTGTAAGGTATATGATGGACATCGGTGTCAGGGATATGAAGGACATCTGTATCTGAGGGATATGATGGACATCGGTGTCTGAGGATATGATATGGATGGTGTATAGGCGACATGATGGTTAGATTTAATTGTTTGCGGACACATTTACTTGACATATGCTTTGCTTAAGGTCATTGGTTGGTTAATCTTGGTTCCTCCGAGCGCTTTAATCCACGGTCGTAAGTCTGTGGCATACAAGAGTCCGGATTGGATGGCGAAATCTCAGTTTTTCAAACGGGACAGCCTGTAGTAATATTACGTTAAGAAATGCTGGAGTTTGCTGTAGCCCGTCCCACACGAAATGTGCAATCACCTGCCTGTCAAGACTGATGTATTACTAGGGGGAGCTCATTGTTGAGGCTACCCAGACAACGCGCACTCCACTCTACGCTACCGCTGTAATTGATGCATCTCCGAGCAGAGGTGTTCCCAGCTTTTGTACCTCATGAATATGGTAGAAGATGATATCGCACCATCCACGCCGCTTCATTATCTAGCCACGGTCTTGGCCTCAGCCCTATTCCCGCCTGATTTACTGTATGTTACATCCAGCCTCGTGAGATGGAAGCTTCTTCCACGTTGTTTGTATGTTTGTGTGATAGCTGGCAATAAGTCACAATATCCCAAAAGGAAAGGCCAATATATCTGTATGGAGAAAATGACGTTGGTGATGCAACTGAACTGAATGTTTTGAACGATCCCATGTGACCAAGATGACGAAGAAAAAATAACATGGGTCAAGAAAGAGCAGTTTAAATTTGGTAAACGTCGCGATAGTAGCGAGATTCATAGTTGTAGGACCCGTGGCACTAGGACTCGTTGGGTATAGATTGATGGCGAGAGAAGCATGCTTTAACGTTTCTACTGCTGGTTATCACAAGGGAACCCATCACTGGTTACTCCTGATTTTGGTTTTCTAACGGTAGAAAATCAGTTACCGTATAGAGTAAACAGAGCTACCCACGATGTCGATTTGTAAATAATGGAGCTTTCAGGGCAAAGAATGACAGTATGTTGTAAAGAACAGAACAACAAAAGCTCAGCATCGTGTTGTTTTGTAAACAATGGAGCAATGAGAGCTATCCGTGATTTTATATTGCAATCAGTGCAGCAATGATGGCATTGTAAACTGAATGTTTATGTTGTAAACAGTAAAGCGATTGAGGGCTATCGGTGATATTGTGTTGTAAACAATGGGGCAATGAGGTCGATCCCTGATTTTATATTGTAAACAATGGATTTATGAGAGCTATGCATGATATTATATGGTAAACAGTGGAGCAATGAGCGCTGTTTATGATTTTATATTGTAATCAATAGAGCAATAAAAGCTATCCATGATTTTATATTGTCGACAATGGAACAATGAGGACTATCCATAATTTTATATTGTAAACAGTGGAGGAATGAGACCTATGCTTGATTTTACATTGTAAGCAAAGGAGCCATGAGCTGTGCATGATTTATATTGTAAACAGTGGAGCAATGAGAGCTATCCATGATTTTATGTTGTGAACAAATGGAGCAATGAGAGCTATCCATGATTTTATGTTGTGAACACTGGAGCGATGAGGGCTATACATGATTTTATATTGTAAACAGCGGAGCAATGAGAGCTATCCATGATTTTATGTTGTGAATAAATGGAGCAATTAGAGCTATCCATGATTTTATATTGTAAACAGTGGAACAATGAGAGCTATCCATGATTTTATATTGTGAATATTTATTTATTTATTTGATTGGTGTTTTACGCCGTGCTCAAGAATATTTCACTTATACGACAGCGGCCAGCATTATGGTGGGTGGTAACCGGGCAGAGCCCGGGGGGAAACCCACGACCATCCGCAGGTTGCTGCAAAATCGTCCCACGTAAGGCCGCAGAGGAAGCCAGCATGAGCTGGACTTGAACTCACAACGGCCACATTGGTGAGAGACTCCTGGGTCATTGCGCTGCGCTAGCGCGCTAACCAACTGAGCCACGCAGGCCCCTAGATATATTGTGAAGAATGGAGCAATGAGAGCCATCCATGATTTTATTTTGTGAACAAATGGACAACGAAGTGTTATCCATGATTTTATATTGTAAACAATTGGGCGATGAGAGCTATCCGTGATGTTATTTTGTACGCATGGTGCTACTAAAGCTATATATGATGTTCTGTTCTACGCAGGGGAGTCATCCTATTTTCTTTTTTGTACGCGTAATATATCGACCACAACTACTGCCTTTGATCCCTATAGTAAAGCTTTCTACGATATATAATAATGCCATGGAGTAATCAGAGGTACCTTTGGACATCAAGATCAGACATTAAGATGATGTGATTTTAAGCCGGTGGGACATGTACATGTAGTGTCATTTGCAGAAATAGCCTACAATGTCTATGTTCTACACTGCGGTAGAAATAGCCTACCCTCTCTTTGATCCACACTGCGGTAGAAATAACCTACACTGTCTATTTTCTACACTGTGGTAGAAATAACCTACACTGTCCATGTTCTACACTGCGGTAGAAATAGCTTAAACCTCCTGTTTATTATGTATACTGTTGTCAGTAGAGCCATTAACCCTTCCTCTGGGATTTACTCTACACTAGTACTGCTGTCGAAATAGCCTGCCCCTTCTCAAAGCTGTATTCTTAATACATCGATGTAGAAGTAGATTACCCCTCATATTTTACACCGATGTAGAAGTAGCCTACCCGTCCTGTTTTACACTGATGTAGAAGTAGACTACCCCTCCTCTTTTACACCGATGTAGAAGTACCCTACACCTCCTCTTTTACACTGATGAAGAAGTAGCCTACTCCTCGTATTTGACCGTTTTATTTTACACTGATGTAGAAGTAGTTTACTAAATTTTCTATATTTTCCATTGCTGTAATCACAGCATTCTCCTCCTACTGCAATCTGAAATGAACTCATAAAACTGGCAGCACATCTATTTTTACCGTTCACTTTTATGTTTATTTCTAGGATAAAATTTTTAGAAGACTGCAAGAAACTGGGTTCATATTTTTCATGTGCGTAATGAGGAAAATTTGAAATTACTACCCTGTATATCCGATCATCAGATTGTGGGGAAAGATCAGCATTGATTACGACTTGGATGTCAAACTGCCCCGAGCGTCCGCCTCAGGTGACCTGGGATCAAACCCGGCTTGAGTCATACCATGCAGAGACTTTAAATATAGTTCTTATCGCGGCCTTGTTTGGCGCGCGGCACTGACAGGATAGTGCGAGGAAACAGGGCTGGTTGCTGGGGTATTATTTCTGGGGTCTTCGGTAAATACACCTAATGACACCTCGTCGTAATATCACTGTAAGATTGTAGTACGACGAAAAACCCCAAGCATACAAGCATGTAACCATCAAACTGCCCTTGATGAAAACCTTGGATCCGTACCCCGTAATACTTGAGGTTTGAAAAGGATTTTCTTATCTGCCGCCTGGACATGCGCACGGGCTTTCACCCACGATACACTTTGACGTATACAGACCGGCCTTGTTTAATCCGCTGATGGGCTATGATATCGCGATAATTACATACATATTATGGGCACATAGTCTACGGTCCAAATATTTGCTCGGTTGGTTAGATATACTTAGCAAATGTGAAACAAGACCGTACCATTATGAAATCTGACCACGTGTCATCCAATGACTGACCTCGTGACCCTCGTGCCGGATGTTGATCAACGTAAAGGGCGCAGACAGTGGGCACTCATGGAGATGGAATCTTCCCAGGGGCAGCGGATCGACAATTACCTCCCTGATAGATCCATCTTTCCAATGTTAGTATTATCAGTTTTACTATGTTGTTCAAATTACGGCCCTCGTCTGTAAGCGTAGTGGTAATCAACGACAAATGTCAGGCAGCAAATTGGCCGTGGACCAAATATATCAAAGTTGAGGAATACGGACAAAATCAGGTCGCTGAGGAACACCGCATTCATGAGCTGTGTTAGATTCCTATCCTAGCGAAAACCTGCGACGAACCTGCTACCCCTATTTAGCTTACGAACATTAGTGAAGTTACTAAAATGGGAGCCACTAAATATATACGCAGTATAGCTAGACGAACAACCAACAGCTAGTGTTTCGTAAGCTTGATGAACTTCTCCATACAAAAATTTACTTGTTTACCATCTAGCGTGGCAACTTAGCAGCCCATGCGCGTTTGGGCTTTACCTTGTATACCCTTACAGTCTTAACCCGATATGTAGGCCTATGTTCTGACTCAGTTATGTTCAGTCTGCGAGCGCAGCTTTATGCCAAGTCGTCTACATTATTTATTTATTTTCTTAACTTGATCGGTGTTTAATGCCGCATTAAGAATCGACTACGTTATACATGGACCCGTAAATACTCTAATGATATGCTCTCTCTGTATATTCATGAATATCAGTAGTATAATTCTAGGGTCTATGTCTTAGGTCACAACTTGGCCTTACTCCAGCTTTTTTCAGTTCCCATTGTTTCGCTTGTGCCGGTACAAGCAAAAAGTTGTCAAATTTATACCTAGTAAATAAAAGACATATGGTTTTCATCTATACCCTTCGTACACATCCATAATTCACAGTTAAGTACTGCACTAGCCTCGGTCCGAGTTTTCGCTTCCATATTTGGCTTCCTGTTCAAATAACCTGCTAAATATGATCGTGTTAGGTTTTAGATGTGAGGATCTGGCTCGTTGGAATTAAGCTGTACCGATATGTCTAGTTATGATCGTGTTTCGTTTTACTTTTGGGGATGAGGCTAGTTAGGTTTTAGTTGTGGGGATATGGCTAATTTGGTTTTAGTTGTGAAGATCTGGCTAATCGGGTTTTACTTGTACCGATATGTCTAGTTGTGATCCTGTTGGGTTTTACTTGTACCGATATGTCTAGTCATGATCCTGTTGGATTTTAGTTGCACCGATATGTCTAGTCATGATCCTGTTGGATTTTAGTTGCACCGATATGTCTAGTCATGATCCTGTTGGATTTTAGTTGCACCGATATGTCTAGTCATGATCCTGTTGGATTTTAGTTGCACCGATATGTCTAGTCATGATCCTGTTGGATTTTAGTTGCACCGATATGTCTAGTCATGATCCTGTTGGATTTTAGTTGCACCGATATGTCTAGTCATGATCCTGTTGGATTTTAGTTGCACCGATATGTCTAGTCATGATCCTATTGGATTTTAGTTGCACCGATATGTCTAGTCATGATCCTGTTGGATTTTAGTTTGACTGATATGTCTAGTCATGATCCTGTTGGATTTTAGTTGCACCGATATGTCTAGTCATGATCCTGTTGGATTTTAGTTGCACCGATATGTCTAGTCATGATCCTGTTGGATTTTAGTTGCACCGATATGTCTAGTCATGATCCTGTTGGATTTTACTTGTACCGATATGTCTAGTCATGATCCTATTGGATTTTAGTTGCACCGATATGTCTAGTCATGATCCTGTTGGATTTTGGTTGCACCGATATGTCTAGTCATGATCCTGTTGGGTTCTGGTTGTGAAGATCTCAGTAATTATGATATTGTTGAGTTTTACTTGTTGAGATCACGAAGGTTACGTGGCTTTCATTTATGGGGATTTGTCTAGTTATCATCCTCTTGGGTTCTGTTTGTGGGGATATAGCTACAGCTATGATCGCACTGGGTTTCAGTTTTGCTCTTTATAGTTATGGTCCTAGTGGGATTTATTGCGGATCTGTCCAGTTGTGATCTTATTGGGTTTAATGATGCACTGGATCTATATTTTGGATACCAAATGTTTTCGTTTCATAAAATTTAGATTCTTACCTGAACTAATGTAAAAGTGTCAAGTGGTCGCATTTAATGAGCTACTTAGTATGTCTTTACTTATCTCATATGGGGTGACCGAAGGCTGAAGCTCAGTGGCGAAGCGGCAGACAGCGGGGATACTATCTTCCCCTCGCCCCTTTACCCCCCCCATTCTCCTGGAGATTCGCGTAGAAGCAAGCTAACGTTTATACCTTATTCAATATTCACTAAGCTTAGTTTGTCTGTCTATCAAATTGTAGCTTTCAGAAACTCGTCTGGAAACTGCTAAGCAAGACGTATGTCAATGTTTATTTCGCTAATGTCCGTCTTGACGTGCGCATGTCAGTCTTAAGTAGCTTCCGTAACACACGTGTTCTGGGTTTGCTTAGCTAGTGATCAGATTGGCGTTAAGTGTACGTCCTTGAGAACATAGGTGTTGATGAGTTGCGGAATATGGGCTCGTCGCAGCTGGCATCAAACCCACTGCACATGTTATTGTGGTGTGTTTGTGAAACGTTTCTTATACACGCATGCGTAGAATAAAGACGGTTATGGCTGCTGGCGTCGGACCCCACTAACCACCGCTGTACGCAAACATTATGCTACTTTCGGTTTCCCCTCTCATCGAGCTTATGAGAAAGTGGTTAAATAACACCTGGTTTTTAGCCTCTGAAGGCAATTTTCGGACTAAATGTCGGATTACAGGTGCTGGTAATTAATATTAACTTAATGTTCAGCTTCTGTAAACTCTTCGCCAGTTTGTGGGGATTTGGGGGCCATCTGTCAACACATCTGTTATTTAGAGCCGTGTGTGGAGTCGCTCTTCAGCGCTGGAGGGTGGTTTCGCGGGCTGTCTAAACTGAACAGCATCTGCTACACCTGTGGCGAGCCGGCTGCAGTGTCTCGCAAACTTCCTCAAGCTGTTAAAAACCTCTAACGGAATCCTCTATCCTTGACAGTTCAAAGAAGCGAGTATGTCTGAAAATATCCAAACAGAAGATGTAGCTCTCGCTCATCTCTGTAGGCATTATGTCCGTTCACACACCCACTCTAACACGAGGAATACTCCTGACGACTTACACCAATACGGTACCATTTGGCACACTTATCTTACAAGGATAGATTACCATAGTTTGACGAATTCTCGTACATGCAGAATAAAATTCATGATGAAAAATCTTCGCGATTGTGGCGGGGATGTAGCGAATGAACTCTATCCAGTCTAAATGACTGGCTATAGACCTGTCAATCCATGTATGTCACACACGGGCTGAGTTGAATGGCTCCGCCCAATTTAACTTTACGTAACGATCATTTTTTTCTACGGCAGTAAGTACTTTGGAATTTAAACCTGTGATTGGCTAAGTACTTTGGAATTTAAGCTTGTGATTGGCGAAGAACATTATCCGTGGGCAATCTGTCGTCTAAGGAAAGGTTTTCATGCCAAAGATAAGACTGATGTTTTCAATCCAAAATATATTCCCCAAGGAGATAAATACGATAAATTTTTAAGTCTTGGGAAAATTATGATAATCGCTATTGTGTAAGTGGATAATTAAAAAGTGGGACAAACTAATACAGAGAAAAATAGTCGTTGGCACCTTTAATCAGCTTGCCCATATACAATGGATGTTTGTTTCAAAAATGATATTGTGACCCACACATTGTGACCCACACCACCACGAAATTAATTAGCATTACCTTATATAGGTGTTACCGTTCTCTCGGCCAAGTCCGTGCTTACAGTACCAAGAAGCATCCTTGGATGAAAACTCTAAAATGTGTTTTGGTCGCTGATGAATGCTTTACAAAGGCATAGGCGACCGGTTTTTTCTTATTTTTTGAAAGAATGTTAGCCGGTATAGCAAGGATTCGGTCTGCTAAGTTTCACAGGACATAGATATTGCGATTTCGTCACTATAACGGATGTATTAAAATACTTACATCACTGACAGGAAAACAGAGCAGCGACGACAGAGTGATAATTGTCAAATGCTCATATTTATTTATTTATTTGATTGGTGTTTTACGCTGTACTCGAGAATATTTCACTTATACGACGGCGGCCAGCATTATGGTAGGAGGAAACCGGGCAGAGCCCGGGGGAAACCCACGACCATCCGCAGGTTAATGGTAGACCGTCCCACGTAAGGCCGTACAGGTCAAATGATTATACCCAACTAGTGAAATACGGTCTCTTCTCAATTAACCTAAACCATTAATTTATGTATATGACAAAATAGTAGCAAATCACGCGCCCTAACAATTTATTAGACGTCACTGTTCTAGAATTACTCACAATGTTGTGTTCTCATCACATGTTACATACAATAACATTAAAACAATGCCGAGGCACCAGATCTCACCACAGAGCGAAAAGCTCTCAGATATAGTCTGTTCAGATATAACGTGCTGTCACACATGTGTAAGGATGACCATTACATAGATAGTGGAATTTTCATTTCGCCTCCTGGTATGACCGTGTCTTCCTAGCTATATGAATTCTTCCCCGGCTTAAATCGTTTATGATTTGTGACACTGTATCCAAAGCCTCTATTTCGACAATGTGTAAAGTGTCCATCGATATTTATGTGGTATTTTGTCGGTGTTTGCAAATTTGCGATTCTCTCTCTACTTTCTGATGTTGTAGTACTACAGACAGATTTGTATATATAAGCGTATATTATATTATGTTAAGATGTGTGTGGTATCCGAATGTAAAAGTTGCTGTGAATAAAGATAGGTAAATAATCCAGGCTGCTTGCATACAACACTCCACAGGAAACGAATTCTTAATACGTCTTTTTCATTAGCTTTTTACTGTTTGCTGATGTTCCTCTGGAGTGTGATGTGTAGAGCCTTTTTACGTAGGATTGGGCTTTTGCCCAGTGTTTCTGAATATTGTACTGTCATCCGTACTGGCTGTCGTACTCAATTATATCCAAGATGCATAAGATGGTGGGAATGGCTGTGGATGTACAGGTTCCTGGTCCTTTATCAAGAAGTTGTGGAGTCAGTGATTCAACGCCCCCATCAGGTGAGCAATCTGGCGCGACTTTAGTCGAAGTTGTTCCGAGGGATCAATAGTCATAACCTTTCTGTGACAATCCTGATATACTTCGCCGATGCACATGTATCTCTTGATATGTATATAAACTGTAAACAGTCCTCTCTGTGGGGTACATCAATAGATCAATGGCAGCATGACGGAATACATTTCATGTTACACCAGGTACAAGCTGTTACCGATCTCAAAATCCAGTCGTGTAACAAGTTGTAACAAATAACACAGAACATAAATGGAGGTCATTTGTTAATATACTGTAGTATCAATAAAAGGTGTTCGGTTACCTCTTGTAACCAACCTCGTTATTAATTTTGACAGTTAATTTCGATCTAGTGATATAGTGCCACCATACTAGTCTTTGTTTAGGATAAAAGTGAGAGAGGGTTTGGGAGAAAAGGGAGAGACGCGCACACACATGTGGGCCGGGATATCGTGAGTTTCATAATCTTTATCCGGGTAGAAGTTCAAATCTGAACTGTGTTGGCGGGTTTCGTCTTATTGCCCTATGCCCACAACCAAGTGCCCTCCACTGACGCGGCCTTGGCACCGTAGTGTTTCCGCACGTTAAGTAATTCAGCCGATTCACTTATCAGGGAAATGACTTTCTTGTATCTATGACGAGCTGTAGTTACTGCTTTGACTAGCTTGTCGATACCTCCCTCCTCGCTGCTGATTTCCTCACGACCGCACATCCGAACACTATCGGTCGTCGCCGGCGTGAACCACATGATGCGGATAGCGCATTAATACGAGTTTTAATCCTGCACCGCTTAAGACATCAGCCTAAATACGCCTTACTGTCAAACATAAGACGAGTTGTCATGCTCACAGTCATTTAATTGTCTCATAATTTTTACTAATATTAATTACGTTGGTATTAAATCGATTATTTTACTGACTTACATGGCAGATGTCATGTATTTATGTGGGAGGATTTTGTTTTCTGTTCTACTATAGTCGTTAATATATTCAAAATGACACCTTGATAGACAACTGATAACAGTCACAATGTAACATAATGTTCTGGTCCCACTGGGAACAGCAAATTACCAGTGATACTGTACTCATGCTACACGTACATGTATATCTTCGCAAAGGCTATTATATGCGTGTATATGTACGTACAGAGGAATGGCTACAGAATATGGTAATTGTGAAACAGGTGTATTTGGTTGTGACAAGCCTACGGTGTAGGTGCATTCCCTGTCGTGCGCCTGCGTACAGTACATATACCATGTTCTGCCACTTCGCACAACACTGCTTCTATCCGCGCACGGCTGTTGATAAACGGCACGAAGGCTGTGAACTCGTAGCGAGTCCTCCGTGTATACGCCTGTTTATGAACTTGAGGAGCGATGTTACCTGGCTACGCCGATGAATAGAGACGGCAATATACCCATGGCTCGTTGATGATAAGTAAAAGGAAACTCCGTTGCACATTTAAGACTGGAGACTCATGTGTTTCTGAAGAATACAGTGGTGTTTTGTGGTATGTATGCAATAGAGATAGGTTGAGAATTAACACACACACACATATATATATATATATATATATATATATATATATATATATATATATATATATATATATATATATATATATATATACACTGTAACTGCAACTTCATTGTAACAAAGTGGGAAGGTCTTCCAGCAACCTGCGGATGGTCGTGGGTTTCCACCCACCATAATGCTGGCCGCCGTCGTATAAGTGAAATATTCTTGAATACGGCGTAAAACACCAATCAAATAAATAAATCATTGTAACAACTTTTCCACCTACGTGATTATCATTCTTTTCCTGTTATTTTGCGGCATTATGTAAGTTTTTTTAGCCGTTTACTTCTTAACATTCACAGCTTGTTCTGTTGTTGTTTGCTCAATGGTGGTGAAGATACTTTAAACATTGCTAGCCGCAGGTTGTAATACACCTGTTCATCAATACACTTGGCTCTGTGATGAATACAGCGACACAAGACCAAACAGCTGGTGCACACCCGCTAGGTGCTACACATTTACTGGGGTTGGGAATGGAATAGGTTATTCACGTCTGTTGAGTTGTTATGAAATGTCAGAGTTACAGTTTGTGGAAGAATATACCACGAAAATTACACAGATAACATAGAAATGAGGAACCGCTTGGTCCATGCCTGGTGTGAGTCTATAGTTGTACTGCCTGTTACTAAGCTGGGTTATCAGGGGGTGGACTTCCTGTACCGTTACTACAGATACTTCAGGGTCTCAGGAGCGCTGTAAGATATGATGTGTGGGGAAAATTTGCAGGATGAATACTACAGAAATAAGGTAAGAGTAAGTATAACTAACAAGGTACCATGATGGACTAACAGGTGACTACGAGGAATCTTCTAACCACTGGCTGTGGACCGGTCTGTTCATAAAGCATCACCTCACTATAAATACGGCGTACAGGTTTTTGCGGTCTCTGGTAAAGCCGCCTGAGAGGTGATTGGTAACATGGACAAGTATACAGACTTGTCATAAATGAATGTACAATAATTGGTACCGGTTATAAAACAGAATACAACATTGCAACAAGAGTTGTTGTAGGGTAATAGGGTGTACCATAACATTACCTTGTCGGTAATATCCAAAGCCTGCATCTTAGTACCGGTTATGAAAAAGGGCACAGTGCTGAGATGGGAGGATGTATAGGATAAGGCTGGGTGTACTGTATGGTTACATTTCCTCTAGCTAACTGGTAGTATGCTATACGTGTAACAGATAAGGCACATTATTGTATGTATGGCAATAGCTGAATGATGGTCAAATTATCACACACCAATCAAATAATAATAACTAAGTAATCAAATTATCACAGCTTTTCTTCCATTCTGGCCCTTTCTTATGTCCGCAGCTTAGTTTTTACAAGTATATTGTACAGACGGTCTGTGACTCTTAACATCTGGTCTGCTGACATCACACTGTGGCATTTGGCACAAGTCTGGAAAAGTTACCTGGAAATCAGTATAGGTGAAAACTGGGGCAACCCCTCGGTCGGGACGAGCATTCTCCGCATGAATGGCGCCTAACTAAGATGCACGCAGTCACAGTTGGTTTGCTCTGTGTTCGTGATACATTGTATATAATTTTATTTTCGTGCTTGGGCCAGGACCCGTTGATGGTGTAGACGAAAAGGTGTGTGTTCTCTTCGGGCACCGTGGCAGCGGGATACCCTATGGTGCCGCTATCCCATAGGCTAATCGCCTCCATAACTAACTATGGCAATTCGTTTTGCAGAGTGTCTTATCTGTACAGATAGCGAGGTAATTATGAGCAGTCGGCCAAGTAGGCCATCAGTCGCGCGCTAGTTCTCTTTAAGTATGGTTCCTGGGATAGCAAACATCAATCAGATCTTGTGTATCCTGTTTAATGCACTGATTGACAGCGTGTCCACGAGTAAGATCCTCATCTGTGCCCAGACGACCAACAAAGGACAAAACCATCGCACGAACTTAAACCTTTATGCTTTAAATTTTACAAGGATTCTGTAGGTTTAATTAGGGATCCCGTTCTTCCCGAAACGGTTGTAGGATGACATTCAACTATACAGTACTCTATTAGATGGCGTAGAATTCTAACTACAACAGCAAACGACGTGGACCTGTAAAAGCTTTGTTTTGCGCAGGTCTTGTCTTCTTTACTATACGCCAACCAGGCCAGGGTGATTGACAGACATCGCCATGTGCCGTGGTCCAGGTGTTGACTTTCTAACAACGGTCTAGATATCAGTAGAGCAGTGAGTCTGTTCATGGCAGGTCGTGGATTGAGACATGAAAGTTCAAACTTTGATGTTTCTTCTTTCTTTCTCTTCTCTTACCGCTGACGCCTGTCAGTCATGTCAGAGTGTGATCCCAGCTTAGCCAATTTGTCAGGCGATGAAAATGTTGTGAATTTCAAGGTTTTAAGTAGGCTGCTAGGCGTAGTGAGATGTTCTGATGACGAATCTGGTGGTTTTTTCCTTTCTCCGACGCACGGTTTTGTCGCCAATTGCTTTGAAAGTGCGAAAAAGTGCAATTTTCGTCCATATTTGGAAGTCACGTGACACAAAACTGCTGCAGCTGTGGAGCTGAAAATGACTGAGTACAAAGGACTATATGGGTACTGTAGGCGTGCGGAAAATCATGGAAGTGTGTCAATAAATGTGAGAGTTGCAGTGCTTCAAATATTGTCCAAAGGCCGATTTGCTGTATTTGGCACTTTGACGTCCCGATGTTATATGATGCATTTTAAATGCATTTGCGACTAGGATGAAGGCACGAACATTGGAAGCATGCTACCCGACGTAGTTTGACGTCCTGGTCATGAATCTGGAATTATTTCTTTCCGGCGACGTATAGTTTTGCGGCAAATTGCGATCAAAACGCGAAACAGCGCTAATCCCACCATATTTGGAGGTCTGGTGAGAGAAAACCGTTACAGCTGTAAAGCTGAACATCACTGAGTGGAAAGCGCTACACACGTACTCTATGTGTGCTGAAAATTTTGGATTTGTGTCAATATCCACAGGACATGAAGGGGTAAACGTCATCGATCCGATCTGGGATCCCGGCCTAGGATCTGCTGTTCGCAGATCCATCTAGTTTATATTGAGACTGTTGACGGGACTAATGTTGACGGGACAGACCTTCCCACTTACGGCCGGAGAGGAAGCCAGCATGAGCTGGACTTGAACTCACAGCGACCGCAGTGGTGAGAGGCTCCTGGGTCATTACGCTGCGCTAGCGCGCTAACCGACTGAGCCACGGAGGCCCCGACATGACTGATGGTGTGACTTATGGTGTAACTGGGAATATGACTGATGATTTGAATTGTGGTGTGATTATAATTGTGTGACAGGTAACGTGACTGATGGCGTGATTGATGGAGTGACTGATCATGTGACTGATGACCCGAATGATGGTTTGATTGATGACGTGACACGTAGCGTGACTAATGACATAAGATTACGTGACTGGTGGTGATGTGACTGATCACGTGGCGTGATGGTTTGAATGATGATGTGACACATGACGAGACTGATGGTGTCACCGATGATGAGACTGATTGTGTCACCGATGACGAGACTGATGGTGTCACCGATGACGAGACTGATGGTGTCACCGATGACGAGACTGATGGTGTCACTGGTTGTGAATTCTCACGTTGTTACTCATTCCAGAAAGTACCACAAAGAACTGCCAACTAAAGACCAGTTAGATTCTCTTGGAATACTTTACACTGAGAGACGATGACCGTGTGGAAACTCACAAACTCTTTAATTCTGGTAAAACTTAATGTATCGTTATCTGGAGAACAACTCTCGTACATGTGTACACAAAAAGGCCACTTTCGTACATGTACACAAAAAGGCCACTTTCGTACATGTACACAAAAAGGCCACTTTCGTACATGTACACAAAAAGGCCACTTTCTTACATGTACACAAAAGGCCACTTTCGTACAAGTACACAAAAAGGCCACTTTCGTTGACGTACATAAAATAGGCATAGACTCTCGTCTATGATTTAAACACGATCCTCCTGGCATGTGTGACAGGAGAGTTTATTGACAGTATTCACAGGGGCATGAGGTTTGTTGAATGCAAATCAAGATTCTGGCATATCTGTACAGCTTCAGGTTGAACCGTTAACTGACGATAGAGCACTGTATATGGTCTATTCTTGCGACAACTCGACCACTTTATATATGTTACAGCTAAGCAGTGTATGATGACCAGTTCGTGTATATCGTCCTCCCTTTCCATCCCCAGGTTAAAATTCTTTTATCTCCACAGTACATATGTGTATACGAATGCAATTTGCTGATTTATCTGCTTTTCACTTCATTTTTTGCAGACAACGATTTTTTCCTATTATGATAAACAATGCTTTTCGCCATATCATTGAGCTCTTCATTTAAAAAGCTCAAAAATCAATGTTAACTAAAATGTCAGTGCGTATAGAACATGATGCCATAATAGACATCAACTGTGTCAAGTGTACACAGATTTATGTGTCTCGCGCATGTGCGAGGAATTTCGCCTTATCCCGAAGTACAATAAAATATTAATGAAAAGATGCAATATACTTGGCCTTTTGACCCAAACATATCTGGAATAGTGAAGAAGAAAAACACTTTAATGAATTCATCTGCTGCGCGGAGGGAATACCGCCCACAAATCGGCGTCTGCTCCAGACGATTGGCCAGTCAGGCAGATCTCCCAGTGCAGGTATTCTCCCATTGTGAGTATGTGTTAGGGAATAACCTGTAGACACTTACATGTAGTTAGCATCAGGACCACGCCGATCTGTGGGGAAATGGTACAATCTCCATGAAGGCAGAGATGTGTACAACAGGCCAATGTCACGGTGATGTATGATGGTTTCTCGTGAACAAGGCTACACTGATTACTGCAGGACTGTGGGAGATGATATTGGAGAGCTGATACCATCTACGCTGTAACTTGCCTGGTCCGACTGACGTAGCCGCAGGGAGAGGGGCCATGCCCTGCTCTTTACGTTAGCCTCAGCTTTCCGGGCAGTTTGCTGTAGAAGGTAGCGACCATGACAAAATCTGCCCTCTGGGACTCTTAATTCAATTATCCGGCATCTAGCAATGTCGCGCCCGCTCGCATTAGCTCCACACCACAACTGTGAAAAACTGTATCAACTTCTCCAATCTAGTTTCAGTAAACTGGATATTGGGATATCATTTTGTGGTATTCACAATCTATCTTGTCTTTTTGAAGACAGCATCTCTTTCCTTTGCTAATCCTTTGATGCCGAATTATGTGAGGCAAACCTTACAAACCTTGAATTTTGATACCTCAAGGTTGATATTTATCGAATAAAACACGGTCAGATTCCTGCCATAAATAAAGCTACTTCCTACAAGAAAAAACACTCGTGTGAGTCTTTAAAACTGTCTTTAATGTTCATTGCTTAGCCGTTTTTTTCCTCTGACCTCTTGTCTACCATACCGGACTTCGTCACATACTTGAATTATTTTTTCCAGTCCCCATGTGGGCATAACATTGTTCATCTCGGCTGTGGATATGATCTTGTATATATATGTGGATAAGAACTTGTAAATGCTTGTGGATATGAACTTATACATATATATGTGGATATGGCCTTGTATATTTACTTGCATATGGCGTTGTGCATGTATGTGAATATGGCCTTGTACATATGTATGGATATGGCCTTGTACATGTATGCAGATATGGCCATGTACATATATGTAGGGCCATGTACATATATATGGCCTTGTATATGTATGTGGATATAGCCTCGTGTATGTATTCAGAAATGACTTGGTACATATATGCACATATGGCCTTGTATATATATGTAGATATGGCCTTGTACACGTGTGCAGATATGGCCTTGTACATGTATGCAGATATGGCCCTGTACATGTATGCAGATATGGATTGTACATGTGTGCAGATATGGCCTTGTACATGTGTGCAGATATGGCCTTGTACATGTGTGCAGATATGGCCTTGTACATGCATGCAGGTATGGCCTTGTACATGAATGCATATATGGCGTTGTATATGTATACGCATATGACCATGTTTGTGGATGGAAACTTACTGTTTTTCTGTATCTGTTTCAGAGGCTGCTATCTGGTACTGGAGTTTAACCTGGAGGTGTCTCTGGCCTACATCTGAGGTCTGTAGCATGGCCGTAGCATGACTTAACAAATGGCTACGAATGAACGTCGCTACAATCGGCATGATCCTTTGTTCTGGTGAAACACAGTGTTGTCTTCCTGGACACTTCGTGCTATACTGGCGCTCTGTTGTTGTTTTATCCCTAACGTGGTAGTTTAGGGTAGATTCCCTGGATGTAACTAACCATGGATTTTACGTGCAGCTGGGTATAAGTGCCGACTGTTTGCCTACTGTTTATGAGAAAAGGTTATGAAATCTGGAATCCCAAAGAGATTTAGCTCTAAAAGCCTGCCAGCCCAATGTGGTTGTACTCTATCGCATTAGTGGGGCGTTAAAAGGTTGGACGTAACCATATTGGAGTGGCGAACGGCCGCCAAAGTCTTTCCCGAAAACAGCGGGCAGCGTTATGCGTGTGTCCTGGATTATGTACTATTTTCAAGATCGCTTTTACCAGAAAGCCAAAACTTAGCCGATATTTCTCATTTTACGTGCAATACTCTGATTCCCTTGGACGTCTACAGAATCCACTGCCATCATGTTGTTTTGGGAGATTTTCGCCTTTCTCTCCTTATGTCTTCCAAGAGGAGTCTTCAGCCAAATACCCATCAGATTTGGAGCTATTATGCCAGAGACAATGACCTTTGGTTCACGAGCATTCAACAGTGCTACATTTAATACATACTTCAGGGCCAAAAATGACAAACGATCGAAATTTAATCGATATTTTGACTATCAACGAACCGGACTTCGTGTTGCCATTAGTCATTTTAGTCCAGAGGAGATCTTAAAAGCTTTTTGTGAGAATATTTTACAAAATGATATGAACACTGTGATTATTGTGAATAACCCTTACTTGTTGGGTAGACACCAGGCTTTGGAAGGCTACATCTTTCAGTTAGCGGGATCCCTGGGACTGCCCATTCTATCCTGGAACGCCCAGCATTCCGTGGCCGACAGGGTAAGTGCACATAATGTATTGTAGATATCATATCAATAAAGTCATCAAAATATGTAGCAAAAGCGTTTTCATCACCGTACAATGTATCGGCTTTGATTCGTAATTTACTGGTTTTGTTTGTTAGGAAACTATTCTGGCCCCACCATAATGATGCAGTCATTGATGTAAGACTTATGGTAAAATTTCTCTGCTTATTTTTTAAAATTAAGCTCTAATTTTCAAATTTATCGTTAAAGTCTAGGACATCTCTATAAGCATTAAAAACATTCTTAAGATAAGTAACAATTTTAGAGCAATAATCTGTTTTGAAATTAAGACTAACTCTGACTTAAGTCTAATATAGTTTCTTTTATCCCAAGGGCAGATTCTCAATTTACTGCCTAATAATCATGATACCACGACAAGTGGGAGTGACAAACCTGAACGAGATTGTTGATAACACGCTTATAATGTGACCTGTGGAATAGAAGAGACAAATCTGGCTGTGAATGTTCATAAGACATTCAATGGTGATATGTGACATGTCGGATGGGAGTGAGAAACCTGGGGAAGGATGTTGATAGCACGGTGATAATGTGACATGTCGGATGGGAGTGAGAAACCTGGGGAAGGATGTTGATAGCACGGTGATAATGTGACATGTCGGATGGGAGTGAGAAACCTGGGGAAGGATGTTGATAGCACGGTGATAATGTGACATGTCGGATGGGAGTGAGAAACCTGGGGAAGGATGTTGATAGCACGGTGATAATGTGACATGTCGGATGGGAGTGAGAAACCTGGGGAAGGATGTTGATAGCACGGTGATAATGTGACATGTCAGATGGAAGTGAGAAACCTGGGGAAGGATGTTGATAGCACGGTGATAATGTGACATGTCAGATGGGAGTGAGAAACCTGGGGAAGGATGTTGATAGCACGGTGGTAATGTGACATGTCGGATGGGAGTGAGAAACCTGGAGAAGGATGTTGATAGCACGATGTTGATGTGATCTTTGGGATAGGATTGACGAATCAGGGGTTGGATTTAAATAAGACCGCGATAATGTGACCTGTTGGGTGGGAGTGACAAACCTGGGGGTGAGTGTTGATAACACGGTGATAATATGGCCTGTGGGTTGGGGGAGACAAACGTATAGAACGACTATGATACAAATGGTGATAATATGGCCTGGGAGAGACAAACGTGGAGGACTACGATGATAAAAACGGTGATAATATGGCCTGTGGGTTAGGAGGGACAAACGTGGAGGACGATGATGATACACAGTGGTAATGTGACCAGTGGGATGGGAGTGACAAAGCTGGGGGAGGATGTTGATATCACAGTTACAATGTGACCACAGTGACAACATGACCTGTGGATTGGAGTCACAAACATGGGGGGGGGGATGTTAATACCATAGTGACAACATGGCCTGTGGATTGGAGTCACAAAGCAGGGGGAGGATGTTAATACCATAGTGACAACATGACCTGTGGATTGGAGTCACAAAGCAGGGGGAGGATGTTAATACCATAGTGACAACATGACCTGTGGATTGGAGTCACAAAGCAGGGGGAGGATGTTGATACCATAGTGACAACATGACCTGTGGATTGGAGTTACAATCCTGAGGGAGGATGTTGATACCACAGCTACAATGTGACCCGTGGGATAAGTGTTCCCGGAGGATGTCTGGACGTCAGTGTGATTGTGTACGACCAGTCTCCTCCAGTTCTTGTCATTCCAGTTTCTCATGAGCTTTATGCCAGTTTATTGTTGACGCAGATGAGCAGATTCTTCAATGATTCAGATCTCTTACCGCTCTCGATTCCAAGAGTGACATAAATGTACCACTTTGTTGATATCACACATGCGCACAGCCATCTTGTTCACAATCAAACCAGTCTCCTGTCAATTCCAATTCCCACAGCCACAGTGGCGGTATATTTGAAATCACCCCAAGCTGATGTCATTTCCATGTAATTGTGTGACAATGCCAATTTAATATTGACACACATAAGTATTTAATGCAAAATGAGTTCAAGTTCTCGATTCTCAGGGCGACAATATCAACTTGTTCTTTGTTCAGAATTCTCACTGGCATCATTATAATACCAATATACTACTGACATACGTAACCGTCTTATTCGTAGTTAGCTGAAATTCTTGTCCCTTCCGATCCTCTGGGTAACAAGAATAATGTATTAATGACATAAATAACTACCTTGTTCAAGGTCAGCCTATCACTTGCTACACCCGATCCGTAGGCTAAGAATACCAATTTATTATTGACATAAATAAGCATCTTGTTCAAAGCCATTCCAACTTCTTGTCACCTCGGGTGACAAAACTAGTTTATTGCTGACATCCATGATCAGCTTATTCACTGTCTCCCCAAATTCGACATAACCGTCTTGCCCACCAGGTCATTATAGTCTGGACCTCATTGCATGACAATCAGACGGCAGGTGAGGATAGTGCTTGACAAAACATTAAGGTGATCGTTAACAAACCTACTGTGATATAAAAGCGAGCAATTGAATGATCTTTATACCCAGACATATTTTTAAAATGATGACATGGAACGCCCATTATATTTGACATCCGGTATACGAATGCCCTATATATGACGTCTGTATGGACACTTTTTAAAATGTTTTACAAGAGAAATGAAATAAACAGTTCCGACCCTATGCATTCAGAGATAAAAGTGTAACTCCGCTTGAACATGCTATTTCTGCCTCCTCTGGGTTATCGGTGGACGACCCTCTACAATCGTCACCATTGACAGGTACCACTACTCCTAGCTCCAACCCACCAAGACACTAACCCGTGCTCGCACCTGTTGATTGACTATGAGTGATTTTTCTTGTAGGTATCGGAAGAATCGATGATTCTGGAGTTCGCTCATCTATAGATCACCAGGTACAGGCGTTGTTAGCCGTCCTCCGTCGCTACGACTGGCCGGCTTTCTCCATCATCACCAGCGAGTTGTCTGGCTACAAGGACTTCCTTCACCTGCTTCGCCAGAAGACGCGCTCGTCCCAGCACTGGTATGGTATTGGTGAGGACGGTACAGATCTGCGCCGCAGGTGACCTTCTCGGTTTCTCGCTATAGCTTTCTAAGTAAATTCTGAGTGGGTGTTCAGTTACGACAGAGTTACGACCACCATATGTAACACACCCAGGGTGCTCTGCGCGCCTTGATTGGTTACGGGTTGTGCACTAATGACGATGAGTCTGTTTTTCTTTAATTACTCACCTTTTCATGCTGATGGATGTGTGCAAAGTGTTTGTGTGATCACAGCATGGTCTGTCTGATAACAGCCCTCATTAGATTCTATCGACAGCTCTTTGTTTCCCCAGCAACTTTATGTCCGGTGATTTTAGCGATTTTGTTTTTAGGCCTGATTTTACTCAGCCTGCATGTGTTAACCAGGGTATCTGATACCGCATGCCGCATGTCGATCAGGTTTAGGGTATAGGGTAATGCATGCCGCATGCGCATCAGACTTAGGGTATAGGGTACCGCATGCAGCATGAGCAACACTGCCGATGATTCCTTCCTTGTTTTATGTTCAACGAGTACCTGGAAATTGTTCTGCTTGCCATGTTGTCAGACATCTGGAGAACGTAATGATGTGCTACCAGCGGAATAACGGTAAACTGACAGGCGTGACCGCTCTTTTGACCTCTACAGCAGCAACGCTTTAAGAAGCCTGCCTGTTGGCTCTTAATCATCTCATTGAGGTTGGCCAGCCTCTTTCCGCCCTCCAGTAATGACCCTGTAAGCATGATAATCAGGGAAGAGGTTAACATATCCAGTGAACACCCCGAAGCGCAGGTATGGGTCACTGCTGCTATGATCTTGTAGCCTGTGCGCTTTCCTGCCTCTGCATGGGCCCACTGTGGGCCACACCTCTGTCACAGCAATAGTCACCGGTTACGTTGTGTGAATAAAACACTTGCTTTTCGTGAACACCTGATCATTCCCATGACCATACCTGACTATCCCCCTGGCGGTACCTGACTATCCCTCTGGCGGTACCTAACTATCCCTATGGCGGAACCTATCCCCCTGGCGGTACCTGACTACCCCCCTGAAGGTACCTGACTAATCCCCTAACGGTACTTGACTAATTCTCTGGGAGTACTGGACTTGCCCCGTGACGGTACCAGACCACCCCATGATGGTATCTGACTACCCCATGATAGTACCTGGCTCGCCCCATAACGGTACCTGACTACCCCACGACCGTACCTGACTACCCCATGGCGGTACCTGACTATCCCCCTGGCGGTACCGGACTCGCCCAATGACGGTATCAGACCCTGACGGTACTTGTCTGATCTCATGATGGTACCTGACTATTCCCCTGGCGGTACCGGACTCGCCCCATGACTGTACCTGACTATTTCCCTGGCGGTAGCTGAGTCGTCCCATGACGACACCTAATGCCCCTGGCAGTACCTGTCTGAGGCATATTATCCTCTTGCGGCCCCCGTGGCCGAGGTAAGCGACGTGCCTGTTCTGCATGCTGGCGGTACTTGATTATCCCCATGCCGGTGACTGACTATTTTCCTAACGGTACCTGACTATCTCCCTGACGGTGCCTGACTATCCCCTGACGGTATCCCTCTGACAGGCTCAATATGACATGCTTAGTATGACAGGCTGATTTTGCCAATGTGATTTTGCATTGTAGTTATGCTGGTGTAAGTAAAGATTGCAGACTAATTACATATCAGTATGACTGTAATGTTTGCAATTTTGTTATGTCGCTATGACCAATAAGGGTTGGATACTAACCACACCATGATCCCTTGTGCCGATATGACTGTAAGGCTTGCCCTCGCCTTATGCCGATATGCCTGTGAGGTTTGCCCTCGCCTTATGCCGATATGCCTGTGAGGCTTGCCCTCGCCTTATGCCGATATGCCTGTGAGGCTTGCCCTCGCCTTATGCCGATTTGACTGTAAGGCTTGCCCTCGCCTTATGCCGATATGCCTGTGAGGCTTGCACTCGCCTTATGCCGATATGACTGTAAAGCTTGCACTCGCCTTATGCCCACATGCCTGTGGGGCTTGCACTCGCCTTATGCCATATGCTTGTGAGGCTTGCACTCGCCTTATGCCCATATGCCTGTGAGGCTTGCACTCGCCTTATGCCGATATGACTGTAAGGCTTGCCCTCGCCTTATGCCGATATGCCTGTAAGGCTTGCCCTCGCCTTATGCCGATATGCCTGTGAGGCTTGCCCTTGCCTTATGCCGACATGCCTGTGAGGCTTGCACTCGCCTTATGCCGACATGCCTGTGAGGCTTGCACTCGCCTTATGCCGATATGCCTGTGAGGCTTGCACTCGCCTTGTGCCGATATGACTGTAAGGCGTGCTCTGCACCTTATGTCCATATGACTGTAAGACTTGCCCTCGCTTAATGCGTATATGACCCGTTAATACTTGCCCTCGCCTTATGCCAATATGCCTGTGAGGCTTGCCCTCGCCTTATGCCGACATGCCTGTGAGGCTTGCCCTTGCCTTATGCCGATATGCCTGTGAGGCTTGCCCTTGCCTTATGCTGATATGCCTGTGAGGTTTGCCCTCGCCTTATGCCGATATGCCTGTGAGGCTTGCCCTTGCCTTATGCTGATATGCCTGTGAGGCTTGCCCTCGCCTTATGCCGATATGACTGTGAGGCTTGCCCTCGCCTTATGCCGACATGCCCGTGAGGCTTGCACTCGCCTTATGCCGATATGACTGTAAGACTTGCCCTCGCCTAATGCGTATATGACCCGTTAATACTTGCCCTCGCCTTATGTATGACCCGCCCGTTAATACTTGCTCTCGCGTTATGGCGATATGACTGTAAGACTTGCGTTCGCCTTATGCCGATGTGACCCGTTAAGACTTTCTCTCGCCTTATGCTGATTTGACTGCGAGGTTCGCTCTTGCCTTATGCCAGTAAATCTGTAAGGATTGCAGATTAACCGTATCGGACATAGTTGTAAATTTGCTGGGGCCTCACGGCGATATGACTGACTGTGGGTTTTCTGTGCAGAGATGACTGTAGTAAGAAATATTACCTACCTAAATTTGTCGGTTACAAGCTGTGTAAAAACATGTCGTTCTCAGCTGTTACGATGTTGTGCTTTTGACACCGATTTGTTTTAGACGCGTTGTGTTCTCCATAGTTACGGGATGGTTATACTGATATGACTGTAAGGGTTGCTGGCGCCTGATGCCCATATCAGTGCTGGCGTCTAATTTCAAAATGGCCGTGAGGTTTATACCGGTAAAACCTTATGCAGATATGACTTTAAGGCTTGCTGTTCAGCTATGCGGATAAGGCTGTTAGGGTCACGAGCTCGTCATGTGCCTATGTGACTAAAGGATTTTCGAACGCGTTTTGCAGAATTTTGCGTTGTATTGTTTTGTGTGGATCTTTCTTTGAACTAGAGACGTTTTTATAGTTGACAGGCATGTCTTTACTGGATGCTTTATTTGTGCTACCCTACCAGAATGCTCCCCCTTCACATGTAGACAGCACATCCCTAGACACCAACCAGCGGCAGCGAACACCAGCGTTCTGGCCTGTCTCATAGTGAAGGATATGCAGAAGGTCACAGCGTCGAATTTCTCCAAACAATAAAACAATATGAAACCCAAGAACTGAAGAGCTATAAATCGTCTTCATAAAATCAACTTCTGTCAGCAATCTGATTACCTTGGGATTTTGCTAAAATTGTTCATTTCCTTCGAACAATAAGTGCAATTCAATGCTTCAGACACGGTATCACTGACGTTTGCTTCCGTCTGAATGTGGATGATTTGCATCTTAGGAGGAATCAAGTGTTGTTACCAGCTCATACATCTACATATATCGTAGTCTGTATATTTGAAGTCATCTGTAGTTAAACACAGCACTACAAATAGCGAGTCTAGTAGATAATGTTCCGAGTAGTTAATCCCTTGGTTACAGTGTAGAAGAGGTATAACATCATATTTTACATAGAGACTGTCGGTTCCCGGAAAGTGATGCGTGTCTGTTCAATCATCTCATTGATACCGTTTTCATAATAAAATATTCCCTGACAGTAAAATATATTTTCCTATTTTCTTATCTTTTTTTCATCATTTTTTCGTATATGCATATATATTTCGGTGTTTTCAGAACTACATAAGGTAATTTGTCATGATTTTATATTTATGTACAAGTAGTTTTAGAGCTTTGTTAATTTACTAAAAAGCTACTGATTCTGTTATGAATAACTTGGCCAGTTTATATTGGTTGGCATGTATCTGGGAAGAGGAGGAAGTACCAAATTTGAGATGATGAAAGAAACAAATGCTGTGAGGTGGGGTCGGGGATATAGGGGTATGACCAACCAACCACGACAGATGGGGTGAGAGCGGGGGTAAGAGGGTAGGACCAAACAAACACGACAGATGGGACGAGAGCTAGAGTAGGGGGGAATGACCAAACAAGCACGATAGATTGGGCGAGAGCGAGGGTATAGGGGAAAGGCCAACCAAACACGACAGATGGGATAAAAGCCAAGCGGATAGTGATGTAGCCGACCAAACACGACAAGTCAAGTGAGAGCGAGAGTATTGTGGTATTTTCTACGAAAACACGACAAATGGGTGGAGAGAGGGCAGAGTGGTACAGCCGACCAAACAGGACAGGTGAGGCGTAGTGGTATAGTCGGCCAAGCACGACATGTGGGGTGAGAGCAGGGGGTAGGGGTAGTGGTAGAGCCGACCAAACACGACAGGTGGGGGGAGAGTTTTGTGGCAGTACCTATGAAACACAACAGGTACGTGGGGTGACAGCGGGCATAGTGGTATAGATGAGCGAAGTTTTTGTGGTATAGCCAGTCAAACACTAGGTGCGTATTAGTATCCCCTATTAACACAGAACTCTACCCTGACTCTGAGCATTTGCAATCTGCGGTGGCTTCTTATAGTAAGCATAATGTTACTCTTTTGCACAAGAAGTGTAGAGACAAGACTAGTAAGGTAATCGTTATGATAGCAACATGAAAGAAATATCTAATATGGGCTGCAAATAAAATAAACCTAGTTTGGAAAGACTGGGTTTAAGGGGTTAAATCTTTAAATTAGCCCAATTTATTATAACGTGAATTGCAGGAATGTATTTCTTCTGTTACGTCCCATGACATCACTCTGCAGTTTTTCGCCCGTCTTTATTTCCTTCCATAAACACTTGAGTTACTTGACAGACGAGCAGTAACCATACGTTGAGGAGGCGTATAAATCCAGATGGTAACAAAGTTTCAATCGTAGGAGTGTAGGCCTACTCAAGTTTTCTCTTCCACACACACATGATTTCATCAATTTAAAGAAAACTCCAGAAAATACATCTGAAGGAACAAGACTCGTACAAACAGATCATGTGTGACATTTATGGTTGTGATTATATACAGGGAGGCTTTCATTTTGTTAAGTTTGTGTTAGGCCTGCTTTTGGAGTCAATGCCATTGACTTTGTCCTGTGGTCTGCCCGTGTGTATGTTTGGCCGTCAACGTTTGTAATGTTCAACGTGTCCTTTGCTTTTCACATCTTGTTGTCAGCTGTCTAATTTGGTTAGTTTCCAGCTGAGTCATTACCCTGGCAGAAAGTCATATTCTGGATGACATATATCATTTACATTTCACTCTTTACAGGTTTGAAATTTTGAATGAATTAATTTTAACCGACGACTCTCAAGCGTATCTTCAGCGACAGCTTTTAAAACTGAAGAACTCGGACACAAGAATTATCCTACTTTATGCTTCCACGTGAGTGTTGTTTTTAACTCTATTAATACCTCTTCATAAATATCGCCCACACCGACTGTACTACTGTACAAATATGTGTAATGTTACTTACATACTCGACGTAAGCTATTTCACAAACACTTGTATAAATGTTACTATTATATACTTTTAATGTGTTACTATACAGCTATGTGATAATGCTGTTTTGATATCTAAACGCCCATATATATGTTGCGGTGTGTTAGAAGAGTCAGTACATGATTTTTTTTATACGACGGCGGCCAGTATTATGGTGGGTGGAAACCGGGCAGAGCCCCGGGGACCATCCGCAGGTTGCTGACAGACCTTCCAACATACGGCCGGAGCTGGACTTGAACTCACAGCGACCGCATTGGTGAGAGGCTCCTGGGTCATTACGCTGCGTTAGTGCGCTAACCAACTGTGCCACGGAGGCCCCGTCAATAGATGAAGGATTAATGTCGTGGTGGAGGGACAAATCGCTAAATAGATGCGTGAAGAATTAGGTTATGGCGGGACCGGCCTGTCATTATATGTGGACGCGATGAGTGTCATGGAGGGTATGTCAATAGATGCTGTTGAAAGTTATGGTGAAGGATAAGACCTGTCAACAGATGTGGAAGCGATGAATTGCGCGTTGGAGGGACAGGCCAGTCATTAGATGTGGAGGCGATAAATGACGCTTTGGAATGAATATCGCGAGGGAGGAACAGGCTTGTCAATAGATGTGTAAGCGATGAATGTCGTGGAGAATATGTGAATAGATGCGGATAAGAGATATAGTGAAGGATAAGGCCTGTCAGCAGATGTTGAAGCGATGAATGCCCTTTATGGACAGGCCTATCAATATATGACTGTCCTGAAGGACACGACAGTCATTAGATTAGGAGGCGATGAATGACGCGTTGGAATGAATTTCGCGAAAGAGGATCATGTCTGTCAGTTGATGTGGAAGTGATGAATGATGTGGAGGGACAGGCTGCTCAGTAGATGTGGAAGCGATATATGTCGTGGAGGATCAAGCCTATCAAAAGATGTGGAAGCGATGAATGTCACGGAGGAGAGGCGTGTGCAAAAAGATGCGGAATCGACGAATGTCGTGGCGGCACATGCATGACAATAGATGTGGACAAATGCTATAGTGAAGAATGACGCCTGTCAACAGATGTTAAAGCGATGAATGTCGTTGAGGGACAGGTCTCTCAATAGATGTGACAAGCGATGGGTAGACTTGGAACCGATGAATCTCCAGTTAAACATGTATATATTAGTAGCCAAGGGCACTATGGCGTAATTGCGGTGGTCATAATTGATAGATCCATGACTGGCGACATTAAATGGCTAATAAATAAAAATGAAAAATTATATGAAAAGTCAAACTGTTGTGCCACTTCTTGATATTGAATTTAGTAGGAAATTGTCAAGTGCAAACGAAATGTCTCGGGATGTGACCAGACAGACTTGGAGCGAGTCTGGGGATGTGACCAGACAGCCTTGGATCGAGTCTGGGGAAAAGTTAATTGGATAGTACATGAAATAAAAAATTTACTAACTTCATCCCAGTGTGGGGTCTGCTGGGTAGTAACTCTATGTTTGATGACACTTTTAAAATGAGGTCCAGCTGTTACCGTCATTATTTACATTGGGACAATATCTCCAGCTGAGACTCGTGCTTGTGGTGAAATTACTCCCTCAGATTACAGTTTGCTCATTTGCCGGCCACACCTGAGCCAAATGCTGAACTGCTTGTGGAACACCCGGTGTGAACGGCTCAAGCGATTTGAAGGCGCGCCTTCATCCCACCAAGGGCTCTGTTCCAGGGGAGATAACTCTTCAAGCTTCCCATCATCGGCCGAGTATCGTGCAACTCTGGAAGGAAACATGTGATTTAGCCTATGCAAAGTACACATGATAAGTGAATATGTATGAAGCCACGCCCTCTACAATAAGACCAAATGGCAGTTTACTGTTCATTATGAAAGTGTGTTTGCTAATGTGAATAAATGCCTTGTGGTTAGTCCAGGGCTAAAAAATATATCGTGCAACTGGTATACCACACAGAAAGCCAGTCCTGTGATGAAAAATATCAGACGCTCATCTACCCCACGTGTTGATTAATTGTTGTTTGTCTCGCTCATGTGACTGCCGAGACAGCTGATAGCTGCGACAATGTAATGATCATACAGACAGGATAGTTGTAGACCTACTGTTAAAGGTGTTCTGGAATATTTCAGAATGTCTCGTGTACTGCCGCCGCGGTGTTAAATAATGCCATAAAACGTCTTCTCTGATACCTCTGAAGGTGTGTTCTGCAGCAACGTAAATGGGCTGTAAGACTTATATTTTCACAGAAGGGTTTCAATTATGGGTAAATTCTAGACTATACATGACATATGTTTGCTGACTTCAGGAAAGAAGCTCGTCACATCATGACGGCTGCGGCTAACGTGTCCCTGACAAGTCCTCGCTACATGTGGCTGGTCACCCAAGCAACCGTGGAGCGACTGGAGAGGAAGGCGTCAGCCGAGTTCCCAGAGGGAATGATTGGTAAATTCATTGTGAGATTTCAACGGTTACAACTAATATTACAGACAATATATAAAAATTTTGCTGTTTTATTTTCACTTTCATTTAAGGTAATTTGAGATCGTAATTGCAGGGTTCGTGATCACGAAACCTCCTAGGTTTTTTTTCAGATATTCCAAGGTATGATGTCCTCATCAATCTAGTCTGAGATACACCAGAGTATGACCTACTGTCTCTAACTGCAAATATCTAGTCTGGGATACACCAGAGTATGACTTACTGTCTCTAACCGCAAATGTCTAGTCTATGATATACCAGAGTATGACTTACTGTCTCTAACTGCAAATATCTAGTCTGGGATACACCAGAGTATGACTTACTGTCTAACCGCAAATGTCTAGTCTGAGATACACCAGAGTGTAAGTTACTGTCTCTAGCCGCAAATGTCTAGTCTGAGATACACCAGAGTATGAGTTACTGTCTCTAACCGCAAATGTCTAGTCTGAGATACACCAGAGTATGAGTTACCGTCTCTAACCGCAAATGCCAAGTCTGAGATACACCAGAGTATGAGTTACTGTCTCTAACCGCAAATGTCTAGTCTGAGATACACCAGAGTATGACTTACTGTCTCTAGCCGCAAATGTCTAGTCTGACATACACCAGAGTATGAGTTACTGTCTCTAAATGCGCAAACGTCTAGTCTGAAATACACCAGAGTGTAAGTTACTGTCTCTAACCGCAAATGCCAAGTCTGAGATACACCAGAGTATGAGTTACTGTCTCTAACCGCAAATGTCTAGCCTGAGATACACCAGAGTATGACTTACTGTCACTAACCGCAAATGTCTCGTCTGAGATACACCAGAGTATGACTTACTGTCTCTAAATGCGCAAACGTCTAGTCTGAGATATACCAGAGTGTAAGTTACTGTCTCTAACCGCAAATGCCAAGTCTGGGATACACCAGAGTATGACTTACTCTCTAACCGCAAATGTCTAGTCTGAGATACACCAGAGTGTAAGTTACTGTCTCTAGCCGCAAATGTCTAGTCTGAGATACACCAGAGTATGACTTACTGTCTCTAACCGCAAATGTCTAGTCTGAGATACACCAGAGTATGACTTACTGTCACTAACCGCAAATGTCTAGTCTGAGATACACCAGAGTATGAGTTACTGTCACTAACCGCAAATGCCAAGTCTGAGATACACCAGAGTATGAGTTACTGTCTCTAACCGCAAATGTCTAGCCTTAGATACACCAGAGTGTGACTTACTGTCTCTAACCGCAAATGTCTAGTCTGAGATACACCAGAGTATGACTTACTGTCACTAACCGCAAACGTCTAGGCTGAGATACACCAGAGTGTAAGTTATTGTCTCTAACCGCAAATGTCTAGTCTGAGATACACCAGGGTTTGAGTTACTGTCACTAACAGCAAATGTCTAGCCTGAGATACACCAGAGTGTAAGTTACTGTCTCTAACCGCAAATGTCTAATCTGAGATACACCAGAGTATGACTTACTGTCACTAACTGCAAATGTCTAGCCTGAGATACACCAGAGTGTAAGTTACTGTCTCTAACCGCAAATGCCTAGTCTGAGATACACCAAGGTATGAGTTACTGTCTCTAACCGCAAATGCCTAGTCTGAGATACACCAAGGTATGACTTACTGTCTCTAACCGCAAATGTCTAGTCTGAGATACACTAGAGTATGAGTTACTGTTACTAACCCCAAATGTCTAGTCTGAGATACATAAGAGTATGATTGTCTCTCCAAAATAGTACATTCTAATACGTGTGATAGAGGGTGTGATTTAGTGTCTCTCACCACAGTTGTCAGGTTTTGAGACAGACCATCGTATGATTTGCTTTGTCTCACCAAAATTGTTTATTTATGCCACACACCAGAGTATGATTTTCTCTTTCCTTTTACATATGTTCGGTGCACACCAGAATTATTTACTGTCTCTCATCGCAAATATTCAGTTTTGAGACACAACAAAACGATTTACTTGCTTTCCACAAACGTTGTTTTGAGACACAGCAGAGTACAATTTACTGTATCTCACCAACACCTGATGTTTGCAGGCATCCAGTTCCTGGCAGACGCCACGGCCATGTCCATGATGATAAAATCCGCCTCTCAGCTCTGGGTGAACGCCCTGAAGACGATTGCCGATGAAGGGGTTCCCAGAGAGAAGCTCAATACCATCAAGCCAAACATGTCCTGCTCCACATCGGCACCTCTCTACTGGAAGGACGGCAAAAACTTCTTCCAGTAAGATAACAATTAAATAAATAGGGTATTAACTCAAATAAAGAATTATAGCCAGGGCAAGAAATTCTGACAGTGCGATTCTACAGGAAATATTTACATTGGCGCCAATGTGCATTTTATGATAACAGGTCACTTAAATCAGTTTTTCTAGCCGCCGATTTTTGTCCTCATTTTAGATATTTAAAAAATGCCACCGTGCGGCCGGCAAGACGCGGTGACCCTGAGGTCAGCTTTGACGAGAATGGTCTTCTGAAATACACAAGCGTTAACATCACAAACCTGAAAGCGGACAGATATTGGGCACCGGTAAGGAACGCCTTTCACACAGGATTCACGTTTATAACCCCTTGGCTATTACACTCACATATGTATTTATTTATTTATTTCATTGGTGGTTTGAGTAGTACTCAAGAATGTTTCACTTATACGACGGCGGCCAACATTATGGTCCAGGGTGAGCTGGACATCAGCTCATAGTGACCGCATTGGTCTGACCTGAATAGTTTCGTATACTTGATGACTTTATGCCGTGTAGAAGATTGCTGTAATAGTTATGTGATAACTGTTTTTAGAACCTCTGTACTTTTCTAATGTCTCCAAAAATTAGATTTTGTTGACGAATGACTTACATTAAACTTACGTTAGTAAACCTAACACTTCATCGCGATAATTTTTTCTACCTGCATTAGATAACAGTGTAATGTGGGTAGATTTTTTGTCTCAGATCGGTACGTGGGACAAGGACGGGCTTATCCTGAACGACATCACTTGGCCTGGGGGTAGAAAATCACCTCCTTCTGGCAAGCCTTCCAAATACCACCTTCGTGTTATGACCTTAGAGGAAGAACCGTACGTTACATATAATGAGATGGAGCCGGACGGAACGTGTGGCAAACGGAAAGCATTCAAATGTAGGACCTGGATAAGACACGGAAAACCTGGGTAAGTGCTGAAATTAAGCGCACCCGCTTTGGAGTCTAGCCAAAAAACTGACAACGTACTAAGCCCTGCAGGAGGCGCGCCTGAGGGTGAGTAAAGGGGAGAGTACTCCGATCGTCAAGAATATGCCACAGTTTTGGCACATTAAACATTTTGTCATATTCATAATCTGTTTACTAGTATTGTGTGATTTCTAACCATTATATAGAAATAATTTTTGAAGAAAACTAAAGTGACTTGAATATTTCTCATATTGAATATTTGAATATATCCTTGCGAAGGCCTTTTTCAGAAAAGCAGAGATCGATAGTAGTATCCCACTGCGTGTGATGATAGTTCGCATGTCTTCACTTCGTCCAGTCTGGCTGGCCACTGGAGAGATGTTATCAAAACTGGACATATAGGTTTTTGGTGTTATTGTTCAATTCGAGCTTGAACCATAAACTCCTTAAGCTGTTCTGGGCACCGGCTTCTATTTGGTTACTTCGTCGCTCTAATTCAGTACATATTGCACCGAGTTTTATTGTGACATTTCGTTCTAGCCATTTTCCTGTATATGCCATAGCAGATTGCATTAGGGTGAGATCGTCTATAAATAGAAACGGGAACTCGGTTGTTTTCGTGATTGTGCACACCAATCAATTTGCCCGCAGGACGTAGATAGTAATTGTGTGAAAGAAGCCTGGCATACGTGTATTTATTTATGTAATTTTAAAAAAAAATATACTGTGAGCAGTTAATATAGTGTAACAATGAAGTGATTGCTGGCACAGATTTTTTGCATTCTTTCAGCCGTTGACAGATGTGTTTGCTGTGGTATAGGCTAGTAACTTTCTCCATCAGTAGAGCGAAGCGTTTGTTCTGGCGTAGGCCAGTCGTGCTGTTCCTGAAGTTGAGCGACGTTTTACAAAGTTGCGTTGATCTAACAGCTGTGTGACGTGTTTGTTCCGGCGTAGGCTAGACGCGTTGTTTCTGCAGTTGAGCGATGTTTGTGCTTACATACGCTAATCGCATTGGTCCAGTAGCTCATGAGCGACATGTTTGTTCTGACATAGGCTAGTCGCATTTTTCTGAGATATGCAAGATGAGGTGTTCTAGAAGTTGAGAAGCAAATTTGTGCTTACAGAGATAAGTCGCGTTGGTCCAGCAGTTGAGCGACGTATTTGTTATGGCCTTTGCTAGACGCGATATTCCAGCAGTTGAGCAAGGTGTTTGTACTCAGGCAGCTACTGTCCAGAGATGTCTTTACACTCACGAAGACTATTTGCTTTGTTCCGGCGATTCAGTGGCGTGTTAGTGCGGTTCCATAGTTGTATCGTCCCACGTATAGCACGAAATTATTGCCAAGTAAGTCTTTTGTGAGTCTAAAGACTGTTACGATAATAGATATTATCACCATATTGATTTGTTATTAGGGAGGCTGACTACTACACCAACGGTACGAAGATGATGTGCTGTACGGGGCTGGCAATGGACCTACTTGGAATGCTGAACCGTTCCCTCGGTTTCGACTTCACTTTGTTTGACGTGGAGGATGGGCTCTGGGGTGGAGAAAACAGGGTATGTTTTCACACACCACATGGACATTCAACACACAACACACGGACATATCTCAACATACCACAAGGACATATCTACACACACCACCTGAACAGGTTTTCACACGCCTCATGGACATGTCTTCACACACCACAAGGACATATCTCAACACACCACATGGACATGTCTTCACACACCACGTGGACATATCTTCACACACCACCTGAACATGTCTTCACACACCACATGGACATGTCTTCATACACCACGTGGACATATCTTCACACACCACATGGACATGTTTTCAAAAACCACATTGACATGTCTTTGCATACCACGTGCACACATGTCTTCATTTATTTATTTGATTGGTGTTTTACGCCGTACTCAAGAATATTTCACTTAAACGACGGCGGCCAGCATTATGGTAGGTGGAAACAGGGCAGAGCTCGGGGGAAACCCACAACCATACGGCCGGAGAGAAAGCCAGCATGAGCTGGACTTGAACTCACAGCGCCCGAATTGGTGAGAGGCTCCTGAATCATTACGCTACGCTAGTGCGCTAACCAACTGAACCACGGATGCTCCCACATGTCTTCACATACCACGTGAACATGTCTTCACACGTCACTTGGACATGTCTTCACACATCACATCGACATGGTCTTCACACAAACACGTGAATAGACAATACTTCGCTAAACATATGTCCTCGGGTAGTACAAGAGGATGACTTTGTCGCGTTTACCATTCACACTATATATTGGTGTATTGTTCTACAGGGAGTCAGTGATTATAAAACTTACGTAAAACAGTGTTTACAAACAAAATACGCCGTAAGTTACATGTCTTGGGATGCTAGATCAAAGTTTTAAGAAAGGATTTCTAGTCGTCTAGTTGTACACTTGTTCAGTTTCGTGGAGTCTTTTGTAAGTTTATTATCCAGATATATGGTCCACACTTACAGATAATATTAGCAAATTTTACCCATGTTATCATTAAACATAGTATACTATTATCATTAAACATAGTAAACTGTTATCATTAAACAAAGTACACTGTTATCATTAAACATAGTATACTGCTATCATTAAACATATTATACTGTTATCATTAAACATAGTAAACTGTTATCATTAAACATAGTATACTGTTATCATTAAAAATTGTATACTGGCTTTTCATTCCTTCAGGAAACTAAAGAATGGAATGGCCTTGTGAAAGCATTGATGGACGACAAGGCTGACATTGTAGTTACCTCTCTTAAAATAACGCCTGAGCGGAACCAGAAGGTGGAGTTTTCGGTGCCGTATCTGGAGACTGGAATCACCATCATTGTTGGTATCAGGGACGGTGCCATTTCTGCCACAGCCTTTCTAGGTATGTTCTCATCTATAACCTCTCGCAGTACCAGGCTCGATCTCGCTTATCCGGACTGTAACCTCTCATGTTGCCAATGGAACAACCCTCCAGCATTGACATGTCTGCTGCAAAGGTTTAATATTTAATTTCTTGTAATAATTTTTCTTCATCGTATAACTAAGTGTAAAGTGTAATTTGAGGAGTAAAACTTTTTGTCACATTCCACTTAATTACTTGGTCTGATTTGAGATGGTATTAAGTGTAATATGAAAATGAAATTTTTGTGATTAGAATCCCATATGTGACACACTTTTAAGTGTACATCCTTTTATCGCTAATCATCCATTATGTCGTTCATGTCAGAAACGGGCAAAACTCATCCTGTATTAATACAGACAGACACTTGGTAGTTATAGGCATAGCTATCACAAACAAAACCTCAAGGTTTCCACACAGATAAACCACACACTTCCACATTCAAGCCACCGGTCATTCACTGCATTAAGTACACCCGCTGTAATCACGGTTCATCCACTGTAACCATTGCTTCCCTACTGTAACCAATCCATGATGTGGCCTGACATCTCTCAAACATTCCTTGCCCTCCACTCTTCCCCCCACCAATAATGAACCAGTGCCCGGCGAACGTTTGCCTAACATCACACTTAGTGAACGTCTGTCATATGACCATTCGTTCAATCAATCTCTGATTTCCCGGACTGAACCGCATGTTGCTCAGGCATATTGAATCTCTGTCGGCAAACGTTTGCCTAACATCTGGTAATCACCTTTTGTTTCCGTATACTGAATCTTAGCCCAGCGAATGTTTGCTTAAGATCACTTAATCACTCTTTGTCCCCGCATGCTGAACCAATGTCCGGCGAGTGTTTTGCCTAACAACAGTTATCATTCTTTGCCCCTGTATACTGAACCACTGCCTGGCGAACGTTTGCATAATATCATGCATTCACACTTTGTTCCCGCATACTAAACCATTTCCACTTTAGCCAAATCATTTTCATGTGTTGCGTTTCAGAACCGTTTGATATGACCTCGTGGATTCTAATACTCCTGTTGTGTATCCACGTTGTGTCCATCTTGGTTTTCACCTTTGAGTATACCAGTCCAAATGGCCTCAATAAAGGCCTTTATGTTGGAGGTAATTTGACATTTGACCGTCTCGGGTGTTGTAACATATTTACATGTGTATGCGCAGTAGGACGTCCAGACTCACGCTTGTCGACAAACGTTCCCACTTACCATTTCTCTTGCTTGTATTTCAACACTCGTCATTGACAGTCCCTTTTCTATTGCTTGTATTTCGACACACGCCAATGACATTTCCTTATCATTCGTTTTATTTCAATACCCATCAGTTGCACATCCCATTTCAGCATTCACAATTGACATACCTTTATCTTGCACTCTCTCTCTCTCTCTCTCTCTCTCTCTCTCTCTCTCTCTCTCTCTCTCTCTCTCTCTCTCTCTCTCTCTCTCTCTCTCTCTCTCTCACCCACCATGAGCACACCTCTGCCTCACGCCCTCTCTCTCCCACATGTCTCAACACCCACCAGGAGCACACCTCTGCCTCACGCCTCTCTCTCCCGCCCGTCTCAACACCCAACATGAGCACACCTCTGCCTCATGTCTCTCTCTTCCGCCTGTCTCAACACCCACCATGAGCACATCTCTGCCTCATGCCTCTCTCTCCCGCCTGTCTCAACACCCACCATGAGCACACCTCTGCCTCATGCCTCTCTCCTCCCGCCTGCCTAAGCACTCATTATTGCCATATCACCTTTCTCTCCGGCATCTATCCCCACATTCTCCTTTTTGCGTTGCGGCCACAATCGCTAATCTTCAACTGCGATCAAAGAACATCCACACACACTTTATTTCAGTCTTCACTCAGGTGAGTCCTGACAACAAAAGCTTTATTGATTTGTTTATTTTATGTCTCTTTTTTATCTGGCTTGCTATCTTTCAGAGCCGTATGACTTCCCAGCGTGGTGTTTAATTCTAGTGTTTAGTGTTCATGCCATCGGAGCGTCTATTTTCATTTTTGAGTGGCTAAGCCCCCAAGGCCTCAATCAAGGGAAAACAGCAAAGAGAGGTAACTGGCTGAGGTAATTCTAGTGGTACTGGTGCGCTCGTCAGAAAATCGCACCGAATAGACGTAGAGCTACATGTAGTCTCCCTAGCGGAGGACAAGGTAAAGTGACACGGCACACAATCACTGCTCTAACTGTACATCGTGAATAATAACTTCTCCCATGTAAATGAAAACGTTTTCCTTACATATCCTAGAAAAAGAATAGGTGATCTACTTATTTATAAATGAAAGCATGTTTAAGCATGTAACACAAACCACTTCTGCCACAGGGGGCCTTATGACTACCACGGTTTGAAATTCAGAGTCAATATACAGCATGTCCATGAACTTCAACGCTATCGTACACCATTACTGATGACCAATTAGTCATATCGTAGACCAGAAAGCACGAGGTGACTACTGCTTTTTGTGATTTAAACAATGAGAATATCGATAGTTAAACATGGCCTGTGTTTTATTTTCTTCCTCACAAGGCCTTGCTGACAAGCCCACCAGCGGTGAGTGCATGTGTATTTTGAGTCAGTGTGTAAGGAGTAAAGATCACTGGGGTTAGGCAGGTTAAACCCACCCTAGCCGTAATATTACATGTAGCTAGCACCGGCGTGTTGTGGTCTGTTATGCAAAGAGTAGTTATGTTTACATGTAGTCTGTATCTCGTACATAAAACGGGAAAATACTCCTTAGAACCCAGTAGTTAGACTGTGGAATCACCAGCCCTTAAGACAACGCAAACAAAGCTACTTATTTCATGGTAATGCATTACGCGACCTGACGTTTCCTAAAACATTGCAAGCAAGGTCACATATGTTTTGTCAAAACAAGAAGTTAGCTATCCGTAAGGCAAAGCAAGGGTATATACACTGAGAAATCCCCCTACATCGTAAGCTATATATCTCCATTAAAACCTGAAGAAAGACAAAGCAAATAAAAATACACCAGAAAACCTAAGCAAGAACTATAAAGTAAAAAACTAAGAGAACTTAAAAAATTAAAATATGAAACTTACTCATGTAAGATAATCAGTTATCGGATTTCAGTGATTCCGGACAGACGCAAAGACTGTTCTTGGCGTAGAAATTTAATCAGAGCTCAAGTGGTGTTCAGTGCGAGAAATTCAATAATACAACTAGTAATGGTAATGCCACAAGCTCTGTAGACTCCGACCACACGTACTTACAAGAGGATAATAGTCTTTTCTAAATGTAAGAAACATAGAGTGAAGGAATTTGATGGCTTATCCTTTACACGCGTCTAAACAGTTTTCATAGTAATAACTTGTGACGTTGATTGAAATCATCCCAATAAACTCAGAATCTAATAGTGCAATAAGGTAAGATATGTAAAGGCACTATGTAGGCCCTGTGGTATATCCAAATAAGGATAAAAACTAAAACTAACAAGCCTGGGTAAGGGGAATCACCTGTCATTATATAGATGCATTAAAAAAAGATATATATCTCCACAAATACTAACAATCCCCCAGAGAGAGAACAAGCAAAGCTTTACATCTCAGTCAAAACCCGCAACTGGCCTGTTAGATGGAGCACAGGAAGCTACATATCTCTGTGAAAACCTGAAGCTGGCG